>NW_008751729.1:309580-325100 GCF_000715545.1 Opisthorchis viverrini
ATACACCATGATTAAACAAATATAATGCCATTCAATCGGAGCAAGATATTCACACTTACCCTTAGCTGACAGCACGCACGCTCGTTCCTCCTAAGGCGGCAGGTGTTAGGTTGATGGTTGATGAGACGCAGAGTATAGCATTGAATAGGTATTTTACACATTCAGGGACTAGTAGATTTACACGTCACTATGCGCATGATGAGGAAAAAAGCGTCCAAATTCGGTGTCCCTAAGTAGTATCATATTCTCAAACGTCAGTGCAGTGATAGTGATCAAGCCCTTGGGTTGAAATGCTTGCCTATACAACATTTTCTTGTTTTATTCATTTCATGTTTTGGTGAGGTCCGTTGTTCTCCGGTTCTGGCGAGCTCTTACCCTTAAAATGCACATTACGATAGATAATTCCCAAAGTGACCTGAAAAAATGGATCTGGCATTAAACTATTAAACTGCGTTAGGTGCTTTCATCACCACCGGGATTAAAACTCAAATTCAAACGTTGTTAACGAAGATTGCGTGTGACGATTGAACAAGTGGCCTGCTTTGCATTCCAAACTGCAACTATAATTAATGCATTTTTTAAACCGACAACAGCGGCACTACCATACCAACACGCTACTTAGGAAGTTAGGAAACTCGTGCCACATTCGTTCGCAAGCTTATTTGGCCTCCTACATGTAGGTTAGTTTAAAGGAAATCCCACGATCGCATTATCGGAAAAGATTAATTATACTCCTGTACTCGTTGGTTCTGCATGCGTGGATTTTCACATACACTGGGGAGTTGTGTAGTTGGTGGGCCGGTTTTTTAAGGAAAATGAATGGCTTTTATTGAATTATGCCTGTCAGAATTGTTTACAGAAATTTATAAGGAAAGTTGCGTGGACGAGCGGTCCAGAGATTTGCATCAATGCAAGCAGTTTACGCAAAGTTTCGTCGGTATGGATGCTTTTCCAATGCGCTTATTTGTCGAACGATTTGTATCCCTCGATTTTGAAAGACAAGGCTTTACATGTAACAAAATGTCTTTGTCTTCGCGTATCATTCTACACGAAAATGTTGTACCGATAAAAACAGTTGATCCACTGGCAATTTGTAGTGGGATTACTTTACGATAATTAATCTTGGTTCATATTGTAAATAACACCTTTCGTAACTGGTTCACTTAAAGAGTTCGAACATCCAAAGGGGCAAAAACGGGATATCGATGGGTTATTCATCTACTTATTTATTGGTGTTATAAAGTTTATGTTAGGAATGTATACTTTGACTTTGGAACTGTCGGATGATCTGACGCACAGAAATGTTCGGAGCTCATCAGATTAAAGGGTAGGAACATCCAAACCAAGTAATTTGGGCAAATTTAAAAAACGTTCTACTTTTAAATTAAATCAGGTTGCATATGTAACGTAGCTGAATCAACCTGATGGAGAAAAACTCATTTTGGCATCGCGCCAGTAACGAAGTCAGCATTGAGCCCAGGGAGGAAGCTAAGCAAACAGCTGATTTTTTGTAAGATACCGCCATCTCTTATCAAAATTCGGATTAGTTCTGATTTAGAACAACAGATCGTTAAGACCAGTACAGTAGAAAATGTATGTAGCTGTGCTAACTTCTTCCAGCTGGCTAGAAAATATACCGTAGAAGAAAAACATGAAACAAACTTTCCCTCCATTCAGTCACCGAGAGAGATCGGACGTCTCTTACGCCAGCCGATTTGTGCTCAAACTCGGTGATCGAAATCCGTGTGAAAGAAAAATCCAGGCTCGGGTGAGACAAACCAGGAACATCCAGGCTGATTGTGAAGTTCATTAAGTTTGATAACAGCGTTGCCATGTTTCAACTTTAACTATGTCGGGCGAACCATATTTGAACACCTCATATATTTAAACTACCATTGGCAAAGCACTCGTCAGATAGCCTAAAGGTCCGTTCTTACCGTAGTTCCACATTCTGTGTTTCACTAATTCTCATCACTCGTTCTATACATGGTTATTCGGTGTGCAGCGGTCAACCACCAGCAATTTCACTGTTATGTCTGTCCAGCCTAAATGCACGATTCATTATTAGTAGTTTGTTTCGGATTTCGGCTATCAATAAGGTGAACTGTCTGTACCTGACCTATTCTTGCATTCGGAGAATCCGAGAAAAGATTGTTGTTAGTCTTGTCTCTGGCAGTTTCGATACATTGATTAATCTAAATGTTCAAGTGTTGGCCAATAGCAGTGCAAAGTTTTCAGACTAGAAACCAATTGAAAATGACTCGCTAATTCGCACTTGCGAAGACGATTAATTACAGCGCCATAAATTTAATCGACACACTTAACTTCGTGTGTACGAATGCGGTCGACACGTAGTGGTCACCGGGCTGCTTGATGAAACGAGGAACGAAAAAATCCATAAGCTGGTCACTGAACTTAAACGCTTTTCAAGGGGCGATGAGGCAAACATATATTTTGGTTTCCGCTTAAACTATATCGGCTACTAGTTAATACATTTTCAATTCAACTATTAGTGACACTTGGTCTGGGATGTGGGGTTAAGATACGGTCTACCTGTGAAGTTCTAGCTAACCAACGAATCAATTTCGCGCTAAGACTTTCCAATCTTTCACCTTGTTTACACTCCTCGTGTTGGAATCCTAGTGACTTCTACTCTTATGTGATGTGGTGGAAAAATTACTGACCAAATGCATGGTCTATAAGTCATGGCTTTGCATCGTAAGCGGTTGGCCATATTGGCCAATCTGCCACCAATCTTCGTGCCCAGCGCACACAAATTTTTTAATCCATAAGTTTGTTTACATCAGTACGAGTTGTAACACAGTAAATTGGTCATATATTTCAATCAGTAACCCAGAGTTACGTGTGTGATGATAGCACGCCACATGACAAACTAATCTTGGAATATGCAAGCTTCACAAGAAGGTTTCGAGATCTAAATATCAAAATGAACATTATGAAAGAATGATCTGCATATTGACGTGATCTGCTCAGTGAAGGCGACGACCAGTCTTATTCTGAGAAACAATTGAAATAAGAGAATACTTGGGAACGTGTCAAGACGGTTCCAAACCCTACCTCAAAATAAATTAAGCTTTCTGATGCCAGAACACTGTTTTGAGAAATAACCTCTTTACTCGTTTCCTGAATTTTACTACCAAATCAGTGCTGCGGAACTAAACGAACTGTTCATTAAACCATCGCATAGCACCAGTTGATAATTTGATACTAAAAGCGGTAGATTTTCAAATTTGCTGTAGTAACTGGTAAGCGTTAAGCTTTTCTTCCACATATCAAACACGTACTAGTGGTTTTTGATTAGTAGAAATACCATCACTTATAAAAAATGCTTAGAAAAAGAAGGACTGAGTACATCTTAAGTTAAGCGTAATTCTTCTAACGTTTCAGGATTGCTTGCCATGTTACTGGCATATGATACGACGCTTATGATACCTGCTAAATCAAAGAACTTCTTTGACGCAGTTACTGTCGATGCATTGTCAGACGATCTCCCTTGCATCTACAGACAAATTGCGCAATTCAGCTTCGTAATCGCTGCCGTGAAGAACGTAGAAGCAGTTTGCGATACAAACACATTACTGTCTCTGGAAAACCCTTTACGTCATAGACAGATGCCATACACATTAACTAGCTGAAGTAGTTTTAGAAATGTAAGCGGCGCTAGAACAAAAAACGCAATAGGTTGGACATATGTCAACGGACATGCTTACCCTGTGTTGAGCTCTAGAGAAGGAAAACCAAAAATCGACGCCAATATGACTTGTAAGGGCAAAACCTCTTTGGTTGTGACTTCATGCAAAGAGTCTTTGAGTCTTTTAGTTCATAGAGAATGAATTTCTTATCTGGCCAAGATAAGAAAGGCTGGTATATTTCCACTGGCAAACGGCATTACCTTGAAGGAATTCTTTGGAAAGGAATAAGACCACCTGCTCGCACGGTTGTATCATACGTCTGCATACGTTGCAGCTTTTATTTTTGTGGATATGGGACAATAAGTTGTTTCGGAGTGGCTCAGTCGTCTAAAATCTTTTATACAATATCACTCAATTAAAAACATATCTGCAAAAACTAACAGCGTACACAACCAGAAATTAACGAAACCAGTTCCTTAAACAAAGTAATTAGTATTATTCTAAATTTATAACACTTTTCACTCCAAATAAACTGCACAAATTTCATCACTCTGTTATCAGAATTCCGAAGTAAACCAGGTCTATCTTTTTCAGTAGTGCAATACGCAAGTTATGTTGGCGTTTGTTTGTTTCTGACATGTCTGTAATTAAAATTATATCAGAATAGGTGCTAATCAGACGTGTTATTTTTTGGGGAAAAATGTGACCTTAGATGAAACTAATGCAAGAGCTCTTGAATACGGGTTTCTGGGGAAAACTTTCATTGTAATGGATATTTGGACTCAAACATGCATCTTGATTTTATAAATTCTAGCATATCGACCATGCGAACTTGAAGAAAAATGAGGACGATTATAAAAATTTCGAGATATTTGGTTGTTCTTATTGAAACAAACTGAGTGGGAATTTATGCTACATCAATGCGTAGAATATCGCCTGCGAGCTGAAATAAACAAAACTGTGAACGGAGTTAAATGTTACGTGTAAAGAAGAGACGTCGAAGTTCATTGTTAAGTTTACTGGAGTGCACATTATTTGCACGCTAGTACTGGATTTCACTGCTTAGATGTCATATGTAGTAGTGACATTCATGGCGCGAGGACAAGGACGAAAGAGGTAAAATCGATTAAATTAGGACTTGTTGGAGGTGGCGGAAGATGATTTGATCTTCCGATTCAGAAACCGTTACGTTGCAAGATTGATGTCTTAAATGAAGGAACTAGTTGGGTTGTAATGCGCAAGTTACTACTTATGTCGCATCCGTAACACGAAGAGAAAGAGGTATTTTTATCTGGCAAACATAGATTAAAAGATTCTTGCTGACAGCCGCTATGAATTTCAGCGTCGGCAATGCCTCGAAGGAGAGACATCACGCATCCTGTGATATGCCAATGACCCAGAAATCAGTCTGCCATTCCTACTGATACAGAATTTGAATTAATTTTATCTCCAAGGTTCTTTAAATTGCCGTTTGAAATCATGGGAGATACTATAACAGACGATTTTGTGCTCCAATACGTCTTCTCGGCGCACGCTTTAGTTCAATTCTTATGTTCATCCATTTCCTACTCCACCACAGCTGCCCTAGAGTAAACTCATGAGTTGCAAATCCATATTGATATAACCAAGAATATCGTTTCAGTATGTTGCAAAAAATACGTTTTTCAACTTGCTTATCTCATGTGTGTTTTAATGCCCTCGTTCGCAAAATACCTACAAACATGAAAACCCAAATAACGCCTCTAACTCTCAACAAAATGCTCAACAAACCTATGGAATCCATTTTATTTATGGTTGGGAAGACACAAAGCAAAGTGCGTATCGCCTGAAAAAGGTTATCAAACTTTGGTCCTGTGCCAAGCAACAGAGTAGAAACCGTACGTTGATGGGCTTTAACCAGGTAGTCGATCGTACTTTACGAAAACCGCAGTCCAATTATTATCAAACGGCACCCATGCTAATTTTGATAAGCCAACTTGTAGACTGAAGCAAGTTCCGCATGATGAAAAATATTTCAGCTGGATGTTTGTCCTCATCTCCGTATGGCGTTGCACTGCACCATATTGTGATCTAGAATTACTTCCAATGTCATCATCTCAAGCGGTCACGGTTTAATTCTTCTTAGCGAGTTTCTATTAATAAGACTTTGTTTATACTAGTGCATATAAAAATTTGAATCACTCGACGTGAACTTCAACGCAGTACGGATGGAAACAAAATATTTGACAGCTGAAAATATTTCACTCGCCGGAAAATGTATCCCTAGAAACAATTCTGCTATTCAACAAAAGCATTAAGATACCCTGGACATCATGTTTGTCCAGTGTAACAATTTTTCTCACGACTAGATCACTAGAAACGTTTTTGGCCGAACGTCAACTGATACTTCTGAAGAGATGTGGACAGCAAATCATGCTCACTGCTGTCAAACACGAACTAGATTCGATACGCTAGTCAACTCGGATGAATAAATACTCATATAAGTGTGTTATTTTGCCGGATACAAGCGCCTCAGACGACACTAATTGATGATATGCATCAACGACGATTTGGATCTGATACAAAAGATAAATGATAAACTTTTCATTACAATTCCAGACAAGAAAAATTTATTCTAAGACAGAATGTCTACCCGTCGAAAGTTTTGAGTTGAATCCAGTTGTTGAATCTAGTTGCTTTCATTTTGTGGCGTTGTATGTTCAAGTTGGCATTGTCTTAAATAAGTAAACAAATTGACTAGGTACTGTGGTATGTCGATTATTTGCTGTCACCTGTAACTGACTAACAAACATCATGTTTTTTCTAGCTTTCCCCGGCAGAGTATATTTCGTTTTGTTGGTTGGCTTAGTCAGCCATTGTATATGTTATTATAAATTTCATTTGTTTTTTTATTACTGTTATTCGCGTTGCTCCAGAAAAGTTGACCAAAGGGATGCACTGAAAAAACTAATATATGAATGCAGTATGAGTTTCCCGCGGAATAAGAAATTAGAAAAATACAAGATTGTATACCCGTCAAAAGCCTGTCTGAATCAAAGATGACTGACAAAAATTATATACAACAATCAGCTTGAAGCTCGCTCGTTTTTGTGTGTTCAAATCACCGTAGATGCGTAAAACGAAAAGCCAGTTTGATTCTGGTGATCTTAGTGCTAAAACCTTCGGGCACCCGCAAATCCATAGACGATCAACAAGATCTTTCGTTGACATTCACTCAAATGATAATGAACTTCACCTCTTGAGCTCACGAAATTTACCAGCTTCATTAGCAAGCGACAGCGTGCCCAAGGAAGTTCACTTCTAGACGCACATTTTAGAAAGTATTTAAGTTCATAACCATGGAAAACGCTTGGTGAATGGTTCGGCCATTTCCAGGAGCAAAAGGCAAGTTTAAAACACACGCTATCTTTAATAACTTCCAATAAAGTAGCAATGTTCTTGTGAGCTTATGAACGTTTAAACATATTCAAACTACTGACTTACCCCAAACTCAGAAATTTGGAGAACCGAAAGGGTTGCCGATAAAAATTGGTGTACCGGAGTCTCACCTAGATCAGAAGCCGCCACCAGTGTCTTTCAACCGATGGTCAAACGCTTAGCGATATCAAAACACTGCTTCACGGTCTAAATACACTTACATGCCCAACACATTTGATAGGGAGTAGAAGCTATTCACTACGTATTATTCTTGAGCAAGCCTTCAGTGAGTTGTATCGTGAAAATCTTACTGGTGCGTATATGTAATTAATCTGGACAATACAGTTTTCCAAGAACGTTTTTATGCGCACTTTATCTGAAAGATATCCTAGACTGCTGTCGGAAGAACATTTCAAAGAGCATGCCAGTTCTAAAACACAGATGGGATAACCTCAATGCCATTAATAAAAATATTCGGCCGATTTGTCTGCCTTGGCCACTATGTAAACCTACGAATTCACCAAATCGTGATCGTTAGAAGTGCGCGTGAGATGGGAGCCAAAGGACATATGCAAAAAAGACGTGTGTACTACTATGCGAAACGGTCGAATTCCTAACGTAAGTACAAGAATGATCAGTTTATTGATCAAAATGCACCTCTTTACCAGGTTGACGTCCATTAATCATTTGAAGGTGTTTCGGAATGCAGCCAGTAAGTAACGCCAAATTCCAGGATACAAGATTAATTATTCCATCGAAGTTAATTTTATGTATCAAGACAGACTCTGAGGCGTGACTATGAGGCTGTTATTACCAAGCTGATCGGATAGGGAGGACGTGAGAGAATTAGTAGTAATTTTTATTCGTCTACTTTGTACCGTTTCGCTTAAAGTTACCTTATATTTCCGGACTATTTTCCTGCTGCGAAAAGCAATCAGTAGGACTGTGACAAATCCAAAAATTACCCGGTCCGTATTTAATATTTAGATCTAGTACATTATTTTGACTCCCAGGTTGGGGAGGGTTTAGAATGCCTACACATGCGTTAATAACTTGCGTTTGATACACACGTTCGAGTACACACATAAGCCATGTTATCTCAAAAATAAATGCACGGTCCATCGAACGTCCCTGGACAGGGGACGCATTGGTACATTTCAATAACTACTAAGTTATTTTTAGGAAGTATCCGCTCCGCTTATTTGCCTTTAGTGCCATTCATTTATATCACAAAAGATTTGTCGTTGTGTATTTCACGCATTGAATTCCTATTTTGTATCAAATGGCAAAAATCCCACGTTTTTAACCGTTACTAAATTTAGTGCTGCTGCATTCAGAAACGTAAAAGAGAAAAGAAAGCCTAAAAATCGAGTGCTTGCTCGAACTGACATGCCAGAATAAAAGTGACCATACACCCTTTCAAAATTACCACAGGTGAAACAATGTCAAAGTCAGCAAATGTCAGTTAAGTGGTTCCGTTTTAACGTAAATGGTTTCTACAAAAAAATTAAAACTGTGGGATATGAAAGTTGCGGAGTTCCTACGGGGTTGGCTGAATTAAGGGTTGGAGCTGTGTCTTCATTTTCGTACTGGATGTCAAACACCTACCCAGTTTTGGCTACTATTTGTATTGTTTCAATCTCAAACAGCATGTGTGGGAACCAAACTTCACCGTACCGTGTTATGATTTTCAGCAAAAACCTCTTCCAATTCGCCCTAAAATTATCCACCAACATTCACTTTTATTTAGAGGTGCAGCTGCGCGGACTGCCCAAAGGAGATAACGTAGGTATTTAATATATGGTGTCTCACATGACGTTAAAAAATTATTCCTCCAAAGCTACATTTTACATGAAAGGTCACACGTGAGAGGTCACCCAGTTAGGGTTTTATGGTTTACAAATACCAAATAGTACGGTAGCCTGAAGTAACCGATGCCACTGCTACTTGTGTGCCTGACTAGATAAAATTATGACGTGGAATCAGTTGGCATCCAAGGGATTTCCAGACTCTTCAGTGCATAAGCTTAAGCCCTTTTTCTGCTGCACGAAGTTTGGGATCAGCGGTGAATGTTGACTCTGGAAGAGTCTGAGATGTTTTATGTCCATGGAGAGCGTTGGGATTTCTTTCTTCTCCTTACCCTTTGAATTGATATGCCCGTAGAGCTGTAGTGTATCGCGAGCATTTGTTCATCAGTGTACCCATTACCCAAGCAGACAACAGTACCAGTGTATATACTTCAAAGCGCCGTTCAGAATGGTGTTTCAGTATTCAGAATCAGTAAATGCCTATGAACGGACACAGCGGCTAAATAACACCTAAAATGATTACAAGCTCAACATGTACCTACAAATGTACTGAATTGCAGTACTGGTACTCTTCGACTTTCTCTCCTTCAGATGATACTACGAATCAAGCATTTTGACGAGTGACCTATGCAATGCGTAGATTGAAGACAAAAGCTCAGTCACCTTCGAATGGTTCTTTGCCAACTTACTGCAAGCGTTTGGATATTTTTACTACAAAAGTGAAATAAATGGCAGACCTCGTTCTATTTCAAGAGTCCTGGGTAGTACACCTCTAAGGTAATTCTATGGATAGTAGAGTCCAAATATTTTTCAGCTTGATCAGGTAGTAGATTCAGCTATGGATATGGGTATCATTTGCCCTGATAATGATTGCCTTTGCAATGAATTTTTAAGTAAAAAGACTTGCGTAATCTGTCGGTCACTTGTGTTTCCGAGTATTCTTGTAATATTTTGGAAGCAGTAGAGAGATTTAAAAATTCGTTTTAAATCATAGTGATGAGAACGTGACATTGCTGAAAATAAATGTGGATAAATTCTAAAGCACAGACATTGTGTGTAAGAACGTTGGCTTGTGACGAAATACCAAATATTGAGGTCTTATCCTGGATAAACAGCATTCAGATGGTTTCATACGCAAGTTTGAAAATGGTACAGTGAAACAAATTACGGAGCTAGATACCTGGGCTATTCGAAAACACAGACTACGGTGTCCAATCAGTAAAACTAGAGTGGAATTGGGGTAAAACCTTAGGTTTTTTGAACAAACAAGAAAGGCCGGAATCTATATTATACCTTGCTGTAGTCAGCTTATTCATACTAAGTAGTAGAACAGACAGTAGAGTTTAACCCTATCTTCCTCTCGGCTGCGGGTTGATTCTTCGATTTTCTTTGGGCCAGTTAGCATTCTGGAATCTTTAACGTAGGAGCGTCGTAGCTTGTGACTGCAGCATTTCATCATTGTTAATGTGTGTACACAGTGTGTATATAACTTCAGCTGATTTGAAAAACATAATAACTAGTCGACTCTGGTGTTTTCGCATGACGATTATTGTACAGCTACTGGATTCACTTTACCATTCAATCTTGTCATCAAATTTGTTTGGTGAAGGCCCGATTAAGGCGACGAAGAATCTTTGAACCTCAAAGTAAACATGTCTAATCAATGTTATGTTTAGCGCCTCCATTTTTATCGATCTCTCAATGGAAGTGCTAAGGAAGTTGTTTTAACACGTCACAGTGATGAGCGATTAACTCTTTTCCATTTCCATTCGACGTCTGAATATAAGTCCTTATTTATAATTTTTCCGCCGCACGGAGAAGAGATGTTGCAGTTTAAGAGTCGATTTCGGTCGATAGGGTACAAAGGTATTCATAATGATCCAAACGTCCAGAGCTAATTATGCTTTCTCCTCAACCCACAATACAAGATTTGTCGGAGTGTCCGGAGGTTCAAGACCAAACAATAAAGTGTACAAACCGAAAGGTCATGGGTTCGGCGCCCCCACTGAAGTTTTGTGGGATGCACACTGCTGATTATTACAAACAGGGATGAAGCAGTCATTCAGTGCTATTTGGGTTTTCTGCATGGATAAACTTCGGTTACTAGCTGAAATCTCTATTTGAAATCTTTAAATACTGTCACAGTACCATCACCGGAGCTCATAAACACAAAAGCGCCCATGTGCAGTTTTGTTTACCTGCTTGAGTGCCAATATACTGAGTTGGAAATATGAACGTTGGATTTTACAAATGAACGCGGAACTCCAGTATATGGCTGAGGTTTGAATAAGCTGTGCAATTTAGTCGCAAAGGTTCCACATCCGGGTCGACGTCATCAGTGTTTACTAGGTTTGCGGTGTGTAGCTGAAGGCATAAGCGCCAACGCAAGTCGGCGCGGTGCTAACTTGCTGCCCACTGATGTTTTCAGCTCAGCTGATGGCGAAACGCCTTTAATCAGATTGTCTAGCTCAGAAAAAATGACGAGAATTATCTGCACAACATGGAGTATCAATATTCCACTCGATACCAAGCCGCAGGTTATTTTATGTATGTATGACCGGTGTTAATCTGTCAGTCTTATAGCGAGAGCTGTAAAACTCTCCAATCAGCCTATTATGCGAAGTTTTCACTTTTTTGGCTACTTTTTCTCTGAACCCCAGACGCCATTTCTGTTCAGAGTATTTCCCAAATCATGGCATAAATAATCAGAAAGAGCTCTGCATACAGACGTGAATGTTTGCTTCAAAACCATAGGAATACCATGAATTCTAGTACTGTCGCTCTTTAACATATGTCAAAATAAGACATCCGGTTGGTTTTGCGTTCCTTTGGAACGCCATCTTCAACCGGGCCTGCAAGGGTTAGTTTTATGATAGCTCTACTCAGCAACATTGCTTACAAGTTTTGGTATTGTGCTTTAGCACTCCGGATCAATAAATGGACTGGCAATTTCCCACTCGTGTAATGTTGTGAAATGGAAACTGTGATACATAAGGGGAATTTTTACAACCTGTTTTTCAGTGTCCACATGAAATCTCTTCTGTCATCCCGAAGGCTAACCACTGTTAAGGTGTTTTTGCATATGAATTTTAGCGAGTTCCCAAATAGTGTAAAAATTCATAAGCGTTTCAGCAATGCCAGACATTTGTAAATGGATATGACAGGAGGGAGAAAATATTGAACCTGTCAGCTTTCATTCTGAGCCTGCAGGCATCATTTGAACTCATTCGTGTGAATTCAAAAACAGTTTGTCCCTAGTCTTACCAGTGATGCTCATAGCGTGGTCAGTTCCAACCGTACAGCTTGCCGTGTAATCTGGACACGATCACGTAATAATTTCGCCGGTTCAAATCAATGCAGTATTGCTACACGGAGTCACAATCAGTGTTGTTTTTATCGGTTACTAGGAAACCGCATTATCGAGTTTACAATCACTAGGGTTAAGCCAACAGCACCCATTACTCGGTGGAAACTTGCCGTTTACACTTCCAAGTTTGCCCAGTTCGTCCAAACAAAAGTTGGTCACCACAACCAAAAAATGGAACTGCAAGTTTTCTACTGGGAATAGGGCATTTTCGTCACTTTATCAGCTGTATACTGTCTCTACAACGAAAACAGTTAACAACAGTTTTGTACTATGCCACAGACATCTGCGTGGTTACTACACCCGTGACTTCACACACAGCCGAATGGGTGACGGTTTTCGACTTTCATTTCGCATCTTTTATCAGTAAACGGTGGTGCTGAATGCCGTTACTTTTTATCAGTTACTGTCTACCAGTTGACGCCCTACAAAATCTGATGAGCTGTAAGCACATCAATAGTCTTACAGGTTTTCTCATTCTAACAACAGTCTCCTAATCGGAAGAGCCAATCAGCCGACTCCCGTCAAATATGATTTCACCGGATGCTATGGAGATATTTTGATCAGCGACCAATTAGGTTGTTTTGGTACCTATTTCGAAAGCATTTAACTTCCACCGGTTCTCTCTACTGCGATAAAAAAACGTGGGTAGTGTTTGTGCCGACGCAGTATGGTCTAATGCGGTCGAAGGTATTTCAAAACTCTACTGAATCTGAGATTTTAGGCTGTAATAATGACCTTTTTACTTGCAGATTAATTGCAATGGAATACCTCTGAACAAAACAAAAACGCATCGAGATAAATTATACAACATCTTCCAACAGTGGAATTTTTACTTCATTGATAATTCACAAATATCAATGCGAAGAAATGCTGTTGCGTTGAATTGACTAATGGAATAAAAGGTACGATACGTTTACACCAGACTAGTTTCCACATGTGTGGAAAACCTGTGGAGACAGCTTACCTACAGCGCTGATACAATAACGGTGCTGTGTGGGGTGATAGAGCGGGAAACATGTGCGGTTGTGTTGGAAACAGCGTTGGCATAATTGGGAAGGAACTGGCTGCGGTAACGCTAACATTTCCCGTAGGGTGTGGTAGTCTGGCGGAGCCCCGATTAGACGATGTCTGACTGGCGTGGTTCTGCTGATTTGCAGCTAGAGTTTGATTGACGTTTGTATGCCCCAGGGCAGCCGCTGCAGACGATGAGGCGAGGAAACGCCTTGCGAATGGATTCAGTGATCGTGGAAGGTAGGGTTGTCTTGGTAAACGGGAGCTGGTATACTGATACGGATGGGGAAGCAACGCACCTGGAGGGCCGAATCGAGGATACCGGTGCATCTTTGAAAGATGAGGGGGGAAATGTCGGTAAGACGTCGAATACCAAGACCATCCATGCCAGGTCCATAAAACTTTCTATTGTCCCATATCACTGCGGAATTTCCACAATGTTTTTAAACCAAGACAATTTATAAAAATTGTTGTTCTTCTAATTGAATTCGTTATTCCATGTCCCCCCTTCGTTGACTCTAACTGTGCAACACAATAAAATCCAAAAATAGTGATGTTACTAATGTAAAAAGACTTTTTAGCTAGATGCACGGGTAGTGAGCTAAACATTCATAAAATTCAGTGGAAATTCGAAACGAAATCGAGTGATTAAGTTGACTGGTTGTGGACTCAGTTCGATACCTGTCTAACGAACAAGCTGGGGGGAAGCCGAAAAGAAAATATATCGTCAGATTGCTCATGCTAACATGGAAGCATTAAAAAACGCAGTGGTCCGAATTCCAATGGAGTCGGTAAAATCATTCAAAAACATCTGCGTAGTCTGAAAACGTTGTTCTGTGATTTTACGTCGAAATCAGCAGTAAGATCTTTTCTTCCAAAATGTATGCCATGCATGTCACCCGGAAGGTTTTGGCTTTCCGACCGTATGAAATGCGATATATCCAGCAGGAGCAAATGTGTGATTCTAACTCCAGCTTAACTGCGCAAGCTAAGCGCAACACCACATAGGAAAGCCGCAGATTCATTTGCAGTTGGAACATGCATGATCTGTGATACCCAAATTAATGATCACCAATCAACTAGCTAGCCCACCAAATAGCTTAATAACCAATCATTGTTACTCAACTGTCAGTTGAACACGGTAGACAAATTTGAAGGCAGTCCGAGATTATCCACCATGTACGTTACGTCGTAGAGGGCCAGATTGTAGTACATCCAAGGCACATCGCAAATAACAAGCTGTATTGTATATGGAATGTTTCTTAACGCGGATAGACAAATTCAAAGGACATTCCAATTCAGTCACCGGGGTTGATTTCCTTCATACTAAACTCGAGTATTGATACTATCATTCCGTTCTTAAAGCATTAAATAGGATTCAGCAAATGTTAAACTGTACTGTAGTATCCGATACAACTTGGTCAACACATAAGTATCAGTTTACTCCCCTGGTCTTATTCGTAACCGTAAATTCTTCCCTCTGATTTAGTTAGAGATAAGCTTATGTTATCAGTATTTGGGACAGCAAAGTATCTAAAAGGTAACTATTCTACACTATTCCCTTCCCAGTTAAGGGTATGCCCTGAATGTTTGCTCAACCATATGTCAAGCTAATTATGGATTTTTGGCTAGTGATGTTCCACATAAAAGTGTCATGCTTGACAGTCACACCAGCTTCCCTAGCGGCAAAGTTTTCCAACGTTTTCGGCAGCACATCGCTGGAATGGAGTTTACCACATATGCAAATCATATCAACACGTGCACAGTATGACAACTCATCTTTGTCATTATTTTAATCGCTATTAAGCTGTTCAAAGTTGAACAAAAGGGTTGATCCACAAAACCCACTTCATAGAACTAACTTCATCAGTTCATCAATTATCGCAGTATTTTTTCGATCCGGTTAACGTAAAGAATGTCAAATTTAGGCTACTCGATATCCAAAGAAATGTTACTGACCTGTTGGAGCAAAAACATAGTTAATGCTGCCTGTTGTGGCTTAGCAGACATCGCTGCTACAAGTGTTCCGTCGTTCGGCCCAATATCCGGTGAAATGTCTGCAAAATAGTTCAGTCCATTTATAGAGTGCCGTCCTTCGTTTCCAATCGATGAGGAGGAGTGAGGAGCACTCGCGGGCGAGGTTGCTAACTTGACAGTGATGGGCTCCGTTGCGTTAGCAGGAATGACTCCGTTTAACTTCCTTATGGCTTCCTCGGCCTCTATCCGCTGATCGAACCGAATGAAACCGACGCCACGTGACAGAC
>NW_008751729.1:325166-336726 GCF_000715545.1 Opisthorchis viverrini
GACAGTGATGGGCTCCGTTGCTTTAGCAGTAATGACTCCGTTTAACTTCCTAATGGCTTCCTCGGCCTCTATCCGCTGATCGAACCGAATGAAACCGACGCCACGTGACAGACCTCAAATCGCAAGAGTGAAAATACGACCGAGTAGTTACTACGATGAGAAATGACATTTTTCCTGTTTCAAAAGGAAACGAATCTGTTGTTAAGACTAATGTTATCATAACACCATTGAGTTTGAAAAGAGTGTAGTTTACAGTTTGGTCTAAATATAAGGAGGATTGAGTAAATGGTGTCGAGCGAACAGATGCTTACAATGTCACTCTTGCGGACACCTGAGCACCCATTCACCCTGAACACAAGGCAATGGACAAGGCACTATTATGTAAACTTTAAAGTATTATGTCCATAATGTAGCAAAGCACATTTGAAAATAGTACATTTTCAGGACGCTTATCTTATTCAGTAGTGAACTTGTTTTTGCGTTAAAATAAGGCTCAGTAAAACACACCGACTTTCTGATGACTATTCTCGGCATATTTTCTTGCCACCGGGACCAATGAGCATACTGCACCTGCACACTCACCTATACTCCATAAACTAAAATAACTCTCCGGAGTAGACACTTCCAGATCCACTAAACTTGTTCTTCTAGCTCAAAGCAGCAGTTGCAATGCAACTTGGTTTTACCGTTCAGTAATGTCCTGTGTGTGTTCGCTAACTGGATGACAGGCAGATTTCGGGTGGCCGTTCAACACAACTATGCTAAATTTAGCAAGTGTCTACAGCTGAAAGCCTTTAAGGATGTTTTTTAGGTTATTGATGTTTATTCTGGAAGACGTTATATGCAAATTCCGACCACCGTTGCCTGATTGTCCTATCCGGTAACCGCGTTGGACATTTTTGCTTTGCTCAGTTAACCATGGTTTGAATGAGGGCATAGATAGCTTTTAGGCTTCGAACTGTTTACGAAGAAATCATTTAAATTATAATCCAGCATTTTGCATAATTACATGGTTCAATTAGTTACAGATGCCCACCGCGATATCCAGCAGCCAAATTCATCAAACCATCCTTTTGAAGGCTCATAACAGACCCGTCACACCACCATCTGAATCCTTTTGTCCTCAAAACTGCCAAAAGTAATTCTTTCGCAGGTGAACAACTATTTCTACAATTAGCGTGACTATACACTGTATCGGTTAGCAGCCTAATCGAAATATTTCAGTAAAATTTCATCGATAGCAAGAGACAGTGTAAAACCGTATTCATTGAATTCTTCATTAGGCCCTTCGGGGGGTGTTTTACACAGAATACACAGTTTATAGGGAACAGTGCATGTTTGATGTATCGCAGGAGATTATGCAAGCTAGCTGTAGCAACTAATCACGCGTGTGTTCACTAAACTCACGGATGTGAACTATTCAAATCAATATCAGTAGTGCATGAAATACTGACATTTTTTCACTTATCTTCGTAGGGACTCAGAATCACGATAAAAGGACCAATAGAAACCTGAACGCTTGCTGCCTGACTTAGTGAAACTGGGGTTGTTCGGTATCAAATAGCAAAACCGACCATCAGGATGGCGGTGCATTGCAGCCCAGTGAATAAAGGCGACTAACCGGAACACTTGAAGTGGATTCATTCCCGCCAAAAAACGTGTGGTTCATCATATTTAAAAGAACGGTAGATACTATAGTTGAGTGTTTTGCTTGTGACACAGATACTACTGGTACATTACCTGGTGCATTAATAAGCTGTTCCAAACTGTAAAAAAACACATTAATCCGTTTCTCTCCATATCGACTCGCGTTTTTTCAAGTATCGGTAAATACTCATGCAACGCACCCCGAGTACGACTAAATCATAGCCCGAAAACCAACAAACTCGAAGTGCAACAAGAGTAAGAGGCATCTGGTCAGGTAATCCAGTTTGTGGCATTGTGGTAGAACGAGGAAATACTTTGATTCGATTAGCGGAAAAGATATTATCCTCAAGAGATTTGGTGTACCAAATTAGGTTTTGATAGATTGTGTCAGAGCAACAGTTAGGTCGGATGAAAATGAGTGAATTCGACTTGCTAGAAAAAGGAGTTCCAGAAATCGGATAGTCAACAAAACGTTTGTTCTGGATGACACGACAGAAATTAAAGTTGACACTTGACATCAGGTTGGAGTGCAGGAAAAACCGCTTTCGGTTAGCGAAACATGGAGGTTGTTTAAACATTCGATATTATATTATCTTCATTTAACCTCATTTATATACCAGGGAGTTCACACACTTTCGGGTATACAAGTTTTAGGCTTACAGTAGAAATGTTTTATTCTCGTGTCATGCATAGCTGACTATAAACCTCGTTTTCTGCACTTAGGTTAAGATAAACTTTGCCTGCTCAGACTCGAGGACGCCGAATGATTTATCAGATTCTTTATCCAAAGGAGATTTTCTCAGTTGCGGAATTTCATACGACAATGAATAGTAGTTCTCTGTTTCCTGTACGGAAAACCAAAACGAAGCTCTAAAGAGAAGCGACCGAGAAGTCATTCTAAAACCGGGTATGGGGGAGCTTGGTGTGTGATTGACCAGACTCCGGTAAACAAGTTCATATGCAATCAATGATCGGTGTTCTTGGCGGTGTACAAACAAAGCATATTGCCGCCGGACATACGAATACGAAGCTCCGTAATTCGAAACGCACAACTTTATTACCCCCTCCATTTGAGTGAGAAGAGGCAATCGATTCTGTACAAGGAAAACAGAGATATTAAAATTCGAGTAAGAATGGAAGAATAAATGTTTATTGGTGAAGTTGGCCATTCGTTTTAAGGTATATACTCTGGGTGAACCAAAGATAGAAGTGACGCCTAGTGTATTTTACAGATGACATCTTTTAACCTGACACTACTACTCACTCACTGTAATGGTGATCAATCACTTTACTCGAAACGGCATTACCGATATCATATGAAATACATTCTACATCATCACTGGAACAGATGGCTACCAGAAAACACAAAGAAGATGAAATTACCATTTGTTGTCTCAAGTAAAGATAAATAACCCTATCGTGTGAAACTGACTGCCTCAATTTAATTTGTTGATAGACTATAAGACAGAACTTTGGCATCTTAGATACCTAAAAAGGGCAAGATGTTAAATAATTTCTATGCCGACATTCGAAAGATGGTGAAATTCCCGCGTGTATTGGGCTAGTTCTGACAGCACTTCCCCAAAGATATGTATCACGCTACTTCGAACGAATCTGGACACCACACTTGTATTCACCTACTCTTTTAATTATTCAACAGGAGAGTGTAGGGATTTTTCCAACCATCTGAGCATGCAACCAAGGTAGAACCAAGTTTGGGCAAGAGCCGGCGAACATAGCTAGCAGCGACAAATGTGAGGTCTGTAATTACTGACTGAGAACGACGATTATCGTGGGGTATGATTACGGACCTGCGTCTCACCAAATCAAGAATGTTTTTATGAGGTTTTGTGGTTTTTCTCCTATTTTTCAACGCTTGCAATGGAACGCCCGACAGTAGCCATACTTTCATTCCTTTGTTCTGTGTCAAATTTGTGTCCAGTGACCTATCAAAGATACAGAGTGCTTCCTAGTTATGAATACCATGTAAATCACTCTCATTGGATGCATCAGTGTAAGATTACTAGAGTTTGGGCAGTCAGGTATATATTTTGGAAGAAATTTACTTACGAAGTTGCCGAAAGCAGTCCGAAAGCTGGCGTATGATTTCGTCCTTGGTTGGGTTCATAAAGTAGGTAGTGTTCCTGAGTTTCTGTCAACATTGTATTCTACTCAGACCCAGAATACACTCATATATGGCTTTAGCTGGAGAAACGGTTGCATTCCACCCGAAAATCTGGTATACTGTATTCTTTATCTGAACGTGCTGCTGAAGAAGAGGATCGATTAGATCCCGTTGGCTCTCCACTTAAAATCGAACTGTTTAGCGCATGAGTGCATTTGACAGAGTTCATACAAGTAGAACACAGGCGTGACAGAATCCCAGCGAATTTGCCTGCGTGATGGGCGGGCACTAGCACAAAACCTGTCGTGGGCTTTCGAATTATTTACAGCAGCCTTCGAAGTATATTTCTTCAAGAAGATCTAAAATATATCCCACATGAGGTGACCTTTATTCAAAATGGTTTTCTGTTGAAGACCAGTATAAAGGTGAGATTCTACAGATATTCTGTCAAGTCTCTCCAATCAAATTAGTGTGCAAATGTATGTTTCTCGAGTGTCTAGGTTTGTCGTATTGTACACATGATACGTTTTGCCCCTATTGCAGATCCTATTCTGCAATTTGTTGCCACAAATCATTGGACAGTAGTTTCTCGTTTTTAATTGATTTGTCTCGATATGAACCTTCGTTTTTAAGCATGAAATACGTAAACCTTATGCAGTATTTTTACTCTGCTTGATAACTATACCTGTGATAACACCAGTAGCTATGCGAATTCCGTAAAAGGAGTATTTTCAGTTTTATCATCACATGCAAGTAAAGTTTGCGGGCGTTTCAACTAGCGCGATAAAAGGGGTCACCTGCCAAGGAGCAGAGTTAGTTGGAACCTGGAACAAAGTGATGGTCACTAGAGACTGTCGTTTGGGCAGAGGATATTCAAGGCTTAAAAATCAGGCTTTCGGCAAACAGTTTAGCTCAAGGATTCGTATGCCACTAGCCTTCGTGTTTTTTAACGCTTGTACCTATACTAACTTCTATAACCATACTTGAACGTGTTCAATCTGTCTGTGTGCTTCCGTGGCATTCATATAGTGCCCTGTGGTTATATTAGATCTATTTGTGGTGTGGTGCTTTCCTACCAGGACTTCAGTAGAAGCATCTTATTGCGCTGGACTAGCCTTGAGGTTTTGGGCACTGGAATTTGGTGTGCTAATAAAATGATTAAGCACTCTAAGGACTCTATCACCCCAAATCTAGGATGGAGGTCAATCTAAAGTGCAATAACGAATTGTCTGTAAAGAGATTACCACGATATTCGTTAAATGTATAGTAATTAATTAGTAGCATAGTAATTAGGGTACACAAATCTTCATCGACAAGAAAGTTATGTCAAGTAGCTTTAGGATTTTATAACCATTAGCCATCACTCTGTTTTTTGGGCTAATAAACTAAAGCATAGCCAGAAAACTGTCGCGTGTAGTTTTTTAGCTGTAACAGTTGTTTCTAAAGTCTAAAAAGGGAGACACAAACCGTAAAAGTCAACCACAGATAAACAGACCACATGTTAGAGCTTCCTATACAAATTCTTTGTCCTTATTTACAAGGATCCCACACTAAAAACAAAACCTGTTGGTTTGCACCCACACTTATAGCTAGACGTTAACAGTACAGCCACCAAACTAGAGCAAGCTGGCAGGCTAATTACACGGTCATCATTAGTCTAGTTTGTGTGTATGGAACAGTGGGAATTGCATCGATTTGACACATTATTTGTAACTGATGAAAGACACTGCACGTTGCTAATTTCTCTAAGGTTTTTCATGGTCAGTTGCACGCCGTTCCTCATTTTTACGTAGTTCTCTTATATGTGGCGATTTCAAAACTAACACCAATGTCTCCGAGGCTGCAGTCGTCCGCGTATTCACTCTTAATTTTTATCACCTTTCTAAGCGTATACACATGGTAGGAAGTATTGTTCTCCAGTGGTAGTTGCATTCCTATCCAGAGATGAAACCAAAATTCAGGGTAAAGTTCATGAATAACCTCTACAGGAGCGAGATTATTTTATTTTCTGATGGTCATGAAAGGATTCCTCTTGTATCTTTGTCGGCTGATTTACCAGATGATGCTGTCTTTGTTAACCTGAGTGCTATCAGATGTTTGTCACTTCAAAATACGGTGAATGTTTATTTTGTATGCGATGTCAAATCGTTGAAGGTAGAATATATTTGGTGAACCTTTGAATTGTGTAAAAATCACAAATACAGACCCAGTCACTAAAATTACGGTTTATGAACGATGCCTTTTATCCTATTAGCTAAGACGAAGCGGTTGAATGAAGTTTTATTTCTTGGTATTCTTCAGCTGGCTATTTAAAATACCCAACGCCCAAGGTCAACAGATCAAAGCAAATAGAGACATTTTTTGGACAGAGCCGTTACTTAAAAGTAAGTAACTCAATGGACCTTGAGTATGTTATGCAACATAACTGACGGCTATATTTGGTGTGTGAATTATTAAGCTGGTGCGCTTTAGGACCGTGAGATTGATGGTGATTAGAGAACTGTGCGTGGGCAAGACGAATTTGTCGGCAACCCTCTGGTGATAAACCATACAACTCAATAAGACTCTTGAAGCGTCGCCAACTTGAAGAATGGAGTGAGAAAATATTTTTCCTTTTGTGTGCGTACTCATTACTGGACAAATTGATAGATGTACATACAGGAGTGTCTACTGGAATCCTGTTTGGATGGATTACAGCACGAACTTCATGTTTGGCTGAGCCGAAACTTGAGAGAAATACGGTAATATTTCCCTATTATATGTTGTGAAAGTTTCAGACCGCAGGTATGCTTCACGAAGGGTAAGATTGTCTTGTTATTAACTTGAGACACAAAGGCTTTTCAGATCAGTTTAAGTAAAAACAGAAGGCTGTTGACGTGGAAGACTTTGCCACGCAAGTTACATTAAATGCTCTTCAAGCGTCTCGAATTTAATGAACGGTAGAGTCAGAGGCTCATCAGACTCAGTTTAGACCCAAGTCCTTTGCTGCACAACTACGTCTCAGCTATGTCAGTCCCCTCAGGTTAAGCCGACCGCTCTTGCCCAGTAACATCCATGTGTGCACATAATTTCGCCTGCTCGCATGCAGCACACTACATCGACGGAACGAGAGGGGAGGTGGTGAAGCGCGCGTCCTACCTTATCCCCTCTTAACTGACTATATGAACATAAACAGCTCGATTCTAGTGAATCTAGGTGACAACATATTCGCTGACGTATCAAGTCAGCCCCAAACTACCGCAAGAAGCTGCCGAACGCTCTATACAGCAGAGACGATTGCAATTCGCGAACATAAGCCAAAACTTCATGTAAAAAACACCGCGCACAGTTTGTGCTATTACGCTGCCGATACATATATGATTCACACAAAAATCTGACGAGGTCCGATTGAACAGACAACCAGAGGTTTGGCGACGACTTAACCTTGGCAAATCACATGATCACTGCAGCTTTCGCGATTTTCACACTATGAAAGCACTAACAAACCTTGACGCATAGATTCGTTTACATTTGACGGCCTTTATGAAAATTATAACTTGTCCTTTTTCTATTCTCAAATGTCACCAGGTCCAACTGAATATCCTTGCCTCAGAGCTGACCCCTAAACAAGAATGCCCTTGAAGCCAAGCAATCCTCCTGAGCAACACGATTAGATTTTTACCGCAGGTCTCAATTTACTGTGCCATCATTCCTCTCAGAACAACTCAAATGTGAGGGGTCACATGTTGCAGTAAAACACAGTGATCCCTTACGATGTATTATTCTGAGGGTTTGGGTGAAGTAACTCTAAATCAAAAGTGGCATTGTTTCAGCCTATGATTGTTACATACAAACAGACAAATCCTCAGCCTTCATCGGTAACTAAATCGGTTTCGGAGACGGAATTGCACTAATTCTGCTATCTCCGTTCCACAGTCGCACGTTCTGAAGTCCTCTGTGGCCTCTTAAAAAATATCTGCTGAAACGTCCAGATCAGCTGACTGGATTTATTTGTCTCTAGGCTTACGTGAAAAGATCTCCGACTACCAGACTGACTGGTTTGTTGGTCGGATTAATTTCCAACTCCCATGGGGGAATTCGGTAAACTGGATGGGCTTGAATCTGATACGCAAAACGATGTCTTATATGGCGATAACATTCACGAATGGTTTGTGAATAATGGCACTCACCAGTCAGGAGAAATCAGTTTTATTAACCTAAGTAGACATGCTCGGTTTGTTCACAATAGTGACTTATGTTCCTAAAAGTTAGATGCACACTAAAATATCCCACCACCGCCTAACTTCCCAACAATTGGTTTTTAATATAATCCTCATTTTCTTCATAATTCAGCATCCGATCCCCACAACAACTAATGTTAAGGATTATTACCACCGTTCGGTTTCCACCTGTGGAATCAAGATCAGCCGAGCCATATATCCACTAAGTAATTTGTTTACGTCTCTTCTCATCGAATCTTCTTCCAGCGAGCAACGTTCGCCATATTTTCTCAGCAGTGATCACGCTGAATTCCGAGGCTGGCAAATCTCCCGATTCTTATTACATTAAGAATCGCAATCTGTCGTAGAAAAGTTACAGTCCCGTACGTCTAACACTTGAATCTGCGTATTCCTTCCTCGATGATATGTCTTATTACATTAAGAATCGCAATCTGTCGTAGAAAAGTTACAGTCCCGTACGTCTAACACTTGAATCTGCGTATTCCTTCCTCCGATGATATGAGACTGCAACAGCGGAAAGTCATCTTACCCATCTACGTCAACTAAGTGAACTATTGTATACTGTCCGAGATCGAGCCACATGTTACAATATATCTTGCAAAACGTTACAATTTGAGAGTCTACTATTCGGTAATGGGGAAATCGGAACATCTTTAGCTTACCTGTGCCTGATCATGGACGGTGGCTGAAGTCGCTTATGGAATTATGAGACATTCACAGAATGGTCCTGATTACATAAGATAGCCAATCCAATGAGGCGCTTTCAGAATCACACTTTTCTGCGACAAACTGACTATTCATAATAGAGATTTGTATCTACGTAAACGGCGCAAAACCTGTCGCGCAATTCCGCAGGGCGTGGAAGCGGCCTCGACGAGTGGTGGCATAAGAAACGATACCAACACGATTGAAACCAGGGGTTTCCTCTTAAATCTCGAGTAAATGGGGTATCCTTTTGTAAAAAGCAACCAACTCAGCGCTTTTCACAGCCTGCCCTGAAAGACTGTTGCAGATAATAATGAAGATGTAAATGAGGATGAAATTCTCTATATTGTTTTAGCAAGATTATTTTCCCTTCTACTTTTTTAAACTCTTTCTTGATGTCTGATGAAGGTTATATTCAACGAACCACTACGCACGTTATTCATCGGAATCTCTGGCTCAGTGCTGTCGTCAGCAACTTTCCCAACCCCTATTTTCAGACCATTCGAATAAATAACCAGCGCAATATGACCTTAGGAATTTCACCTTCGAGCCATAAAATAACTTAAGACAACAATAGTGAGCAAAACAACTACGACTATTTGAACAGGTGATATTTAATCGAACAAACCCTTGGAAGTATGTCCCTGTAAAACTACAAGGATGATGCTTGCTCATGTCTAAATGTGTAAAAGTAGTGGCGCTTGACAACTGTCCACTGGGTGTTTCTTCCGCACGAACATGTGGTCCAGTGTGATGTGATAAGCAGCGGAATCTAAGTATGCCCCGAAAGACGATGCTTAGATGGGCTCCATATGGGTTAGAAAGGTGAACCAAAGCCAAACATTATCCAGTAAGATTCTGTCGGGAACAGTATCTCATTCTGCACAATATCACTGGTGTGACAAAAAGTGCCCGTTTCGTGATGGATTGCCTCTTGAACTCATTGAAGAAATCATTGGCACCTAGTTCAAGGTTATCTGTCCGCTTTCGGATACCAAAACGTATGGAGTAATGAAAACGCCCCAGTGGAAATTCCTGAAGAAGATGGAGTTAGATATCTGGTGTTCATAGTATTTTACCTAGATGGACAAAATGGAGTGAACTTATTTGTTATATTTCGGGTGAGCTCAACCAGTGCTTTTTTGGACACTTGAATACATTTGTTTATCGCCGGAGGAAATCAGTGTCTGCAGATGGAAACGGAAACCATTTCATGTGCTCCGAGCAGTGAGGGCAGCTAGACAATGGACGGCGAGGGAACCGGGGTAAATATGTTTGTATTATCCAAGTATAATAAAAAAGCTTTGATCTATGCATTAACATGGTCTTACCGTTTGACCTTCGAAGACAGTATGTGCGCCAGTGTGATGAATACTAATTGCTTGGAAAATTAGTTGATTTGGACTTGCAAGACTTCTGTTGTATGTTAAAGGGAATAAATGCGCTCAGTAGAATTCGGAACAGATTAGATATCTATAACCATGTCTACTTGCAAGACTTCTGTTGTATGTTAAAGGGAATAAATGCGCTCAGTAGAATTCGGAACAGATTAGATATCTATTGTTAAACCATGTCTGGATGAAGTGCATACAGCCAAAACAACTCCCCTTTAGTTGGGATGCATTACATGCTGACTCATTCCTGAACACCATTGGTATTTTTAGGAAATCTTTGGACTTAGTAACAATAATTACGTGCCTGCTTTCTTTTATGTCAGAGTTCGTGGCGTGAGTTCCCGTAGAAAAATCAAGATAACTGAATGAAACCGGGCCGACATTGAGTCATTTGCTAACAGTCACATTGTGTTACCGCTTTTTTAGCACTGGGTCATCACCCAGCTTAAGAGAGGACGTGTGGGAGAATAGAAGTTGGACTGCTAAAGCAGGGAACTATTGTAAATTCCACATAGAATCAGGTGCATAGATTCAGAACATATGCTTCAATAGAATAGGGGGTGTATAGGTTGTCTAAAAGTTGCAGATATTCGTAATTCGGACAAGACTTTTTGCGTCCCACCCATCCATTTTGCTCGTGCGACTCTTGTGGTCATTAAACGGAATTCTTCAAATACAATAACGTTTCTCCTTTCTGAGCTGACGCGAACCTTTAAATCTTCAAAAGGGATCACTTTTGACTCTGTATATTTAAGCTGATTTCCAAAAGCACCAATTTATTACTTCAGAGATAGGTTTGGATCACCACTAGCAGCATAATTGAGCCCACGATTAATATACGCCCCAACCGCGACCTGATATGTCACTAGTTAGATCAATTTTGCGTTCCTATGAGTGATAAAAAATGCAGGCAATTGGTGCAGAATGGAGCCCAAGAAAATCCCCAAGACACATTTCAAAGGTGCCTTGTGCAACGCAGTAAAGGGAGTTGTTAGCTCAATCATCAGACCGTTTCGGCGGCGCCCGACTTTTCACATTTGTTTTGAGCGTTGGGTTATGGAGATAAATAAACTTTATACTGGGTGCAAAAGCTGCTCTTGAAGTGAAATAAAGGCGTAGATGGCGAAGAATTAGTCTATTTAGGCCCTATCCCTTGTCCATATCTGCCTTCATTAGGTACATTTAACTTTTCACCTTGAAGATCACCGCATCCCTTGAAAAAACAGCTGCTTAGTGATGACGGAATGCTATGCACGATTTACATCTTAAATGATAGATTACGAGGTGAATTATATGATAGCCGTTTGCTGATCATCCGACTAGATCACCAAACAACGGTCAACGTAAATGATACTATCGAACGTTCTGCATGGTAGAAAACGCACAGTGCTTCAGTAAACAGTTTGAATTAACTTGCAGTGCCTGCACTTGAAAAAGCGACTGGTACATTAGAGGGTCCCTAATATATA
>NW_008751729.1:337022-350432 GCF_000715545.1 Opisthorchis viverrini
ATATATAATACATATTATTTCCGATCAAAAGACCTGACGAAGCAAAGTTTGCAGTGACTAATCTTCTTTCCCGGTGCTTTTGGCTATTTGTTGCTTAGTGACACGCAAAATGTAAATGAACTTTTCAGAATACGACAGCATTTATTCAACTTTCTTTGACCAAATGTCAGGGTTTGAAGAAAAATAGTTTCTCCATGTTTGGTTGTCTGTCAGAATGCCTAAACTGTAAACGAAATCGCGTTACTCATCATCCCCTGACAGGGAGGCAGCTGAGACTCGACACGGAGGAAATACTTGACTAATCTGTGTGCGCACAGTATTCGGCAGATCATCAACATAAATTGTTTTTCTACTATTTACGCAGTTGGCTCAATCTTGATTGGCGTCCTTCAAAGCCAATATAAAACGATGCACGCTTACCACAATGTTGGCTTATAAGAGGTCATTTTTTAGCGTTTGTAAAAGAACTGTTTGGATTTCTTTAGCCTTATTGGGTATAGGATGCGAGAGGAATAATTAAGAAAACCTAATTTCACTCGGATGGTATTTATTAAGAAACGTTTGTACTCACATGTGAAATTTTCATGCCTACTTGAGTTTCTCCAGACTTCGTATTTTCCACAAAATCCTGCTTTTTACTTCGTTTGCCATTTTAGATCATTTGCTCTAGAAAAGCAGACTTTAAACAAATTAGCTGTGTGCTTCTGTACGTATCAGGGCATAAGGTCCTCTCATTTATCACGCCAAGTCATGTGAACGGAACAACCGATTACTATTGACGCCCTTGGAAAAGAACAGCTGCTCTTAATTAGTGATCACGTCCTCTGCGTTAAACGCTTGAATTGGAAAAAATGTGCTTTGCGTGTGTCCAAGTAACTGCTTTATGTCACTTCATACATACGAAAAGATTTCTAAGGATTGAGTATACCTTTTATATTTAGAAATAACTTTTGCCAAATAGCCCGACTCCTAAAAGCTGGCCATAGTAAGGTCAACTTCCAGTTGTCTGCGAGGTCTGAAACAATATTCTACTGTCGTATATGCATTCTTGCTTTGCTGTGGTATACGTTAAGGTTGAAAATTGTGTAAAAGATTTGGCGAACAAGAGTTATACACACTTTCAAACCATAGTACATTTTCTAATACTGAAGTCGCGCAGCACGCAATGCAATGCTTTTTGCTTCTTTAAAACGTCTATTTTTTAGTATGACGGACAAAATCCTTTGAAACAATCGCAGCTATTTATCCACCAAATCGTTAAACAACAAGAATAAGTTTAAAGCGGTTACAGTGATATTTCTGGAGGGCTGTAATCAAGCTGGGTCTAAACCAAACTTATTTCTACCCTGTACAAACCGAGCTTGCATTTAGTTACAGTACCATGAGGTTCATCTCAAGAGATAAGAAAACAGTAAGCCTGGATAAACCTCTTAAACTCGTGTGAATGTATTCATGCACACGGTGAGTCTGGGGGCATCAGTACTTTCATTTAAATATAAGTTGAAATCAAACGAATCTGCCATTTAAATCGTTGTCACTTTTATGACAATGGACAGGCTCACCATAAATCTTATTGGCCTTGAGTTTCACACAAAGTCCTGGGGATGTCAGTGGCGAATAATTCGATTTAAGTAGCATTCACTTTACGACGTCACATGATAATTCGAAACAGAAAATTATTAAGTCAACGAACATAATTGAATTTGGCTGTGGATGTGTTATGTCTTGAACAACGATGATATTCTGATTGTCATCATGATGCATATGAATTGGTACAAAAGATGCGAACTTTAAAAATTTTATATGTGAAGGACACCGATGCCATGCGCCAAAAAGGTCTCACCTGTGGTACTATCATACAAGATTCTGGAAGTAATGATTCGTCCGCATGAGTTAAACAAATCTTCCAGCTGTTGCTGTGACATTGAGATTGGAAGCCCGGATATGTAAAGATTGGCACCTTTGATTGACTCAGAACTCGGGCGGGCTAGAGAAACCTGTTAAAAGAGATGAACACTGAAAAATGACAGCGTTGAAGGAACAAAAAGTTTGAGTTTGCATACTCCATAGCTTCGTCCACTAGAAAGTGCCTTAAAACCCGAGAAGACGACCTTAAGAAATTTTGGACTAGAGGCATGTTCAATACGCCGAACAAAAAATTATGACATCAGTTATTGCACCACCCGGTGCCCTATGACAAGGTAGGATTTCGCACCTTAGGTTTCACCATACTGATTAGTTCAATGTGCACTTCCGATCCAGACTAACAGAGCTGACAGGGAATGCTTTGACAATTGTATTTCTTTTTAAAGAGCACTTCAAAGCTCCAGGATGTGGTATTTCTCAGGAAGTACTAATTTGTATGGTTAAACTGGTTCATTTACGTACACGGGAAAGAGAAACGTATATAATCAAGTGAATCATATCCGATTGTTCATCTGGTCGCTGAAGGCATTCTGCACCGCCATTAAATCGTTAGGGGACAAAACATAATTACTTCACAGGGGGCGGAAATGGCAAACAAAGCAAACGAAATTGTCAGTCACACAGAACTGAGTCCACCGTGGTCTGAAGTAGCACAAAATACTCCATGTACGAACAACCATGGGGTTCAGATGTTATCTCTTGTTGTGGAATAATAAGCCCTTGACATTAAGCAGAGAAGCCAGCCATAAAAATGTAAATTACCCGAATAAAACTGTAACGGATGTCAACCACAACCTTCAGAGCACTTTCGGAGACATCTGCATCCCATACAGAAAAGAACGTAGAAGGCCAAAAAGGCGTTCGCAAATTTTATTCATTATCCGTAAGGGTATTACCGACTGGCTGGTTAACTTTCATGGATACCTTCAGCCAAGTTGTTTCCTTTTGTGCAGCGACTCGATTAAGTTGTGCTCTTGCAATCATTGCCCTTCGACAAAACATGACACTCATATTCAAAAGCACTTCTCTGAATGCAAAACTGAGAGATTCACGACCCTGGATGTATGTCTTGTATAAATTTAACTTCATGGGTATCCTATGGAACAAAAAACACGACTTTTGGAGGAATCATCCTTGCTCCGCCTCCCCATACAGAATGCTTTGTATTAGAGGCGATGAGTGCAGCCGCCTAATAACCATGGGTATTTTCAACAATAACAATGAGGAGCCGGCAGCAATGGTCACACAAAAATATGGCGACTAAAGGACTGAATATTTACTTCGCATTCTAATCCGGAAACGTTTGTTTCACACCAATACTGCAACATAACTCATCAGGCAAAAAACTAGTGGGATGAATACAAAAAAATGTCAGATTGGCAAAGCATGAGCAAAATCAGGTTTGTGCAAGAGAATCCGCCAGTAATCCATGGACGTCAGAGCGAGGCGATGGATGGCATACACAGATAATCATACACACTCTTGACGCGCGAAATTTCCTCCACACAGTTATGGACTCGCGCCAGTCCGTACACACACACCCTCGGAGATGACTCTTCCCCAGATAAGCATGATTGAGCGCTAATAAATTTGATTAGACAGCGGGGCACGCTGATGAAATAATTGGCGTCCCTACAAGAACTCTTCGTGTTCGTTTGTTTTGGTTGAGATAGACTAGACAACAGACTATTGACTGAATCAGTCGATTCATAATGAATTCAAAAATGTTTGGGTTTTCAAAACATTTTCTTTATTTTTGATTAGCCTAATCAGATTAATCCGTCTTCTGTAAGAAGCCGAATTCGTCCCAACTCAGCCTGTCGATGGGTGAAGTCATAGTGGGAAAATCGATGCAACGCGGACTCCTTCTATGCGAAATCACTACCCTAATGACTCCACAGTCCATCTCCCCGTAAACCACTATATAGACCGGATATCAAACATAGAAGAGTATTTTTCTCCAAAGGGGACAAAGAAGCCCACATTCTCCCAAAGTCCGCTCTTTAAGGAACCACTGTACTACGTTCTCTGGAAGGCCTTTGAGGATTTTACCGCGTCAGACCTGATCTCATGATATTGTTATTTACAGACGGTTGGAATGAGAGTAAAAAAGAATTTACTGTATTACGATTGACGTCTAGCTTCTTCAGAACTGTACTTAGAACCTTGACACTAGTTTCCTTAATGTGAAAACTTGTTTTGATTTGATGCCATATTGCTCACATTATTTAACCTTGAAAAAAAATTGGTCTGTCTGAAATAATATCAAGTATTCTGGCTGATATGATTAGAAAAGTACCGTTGCAACATTTTTGTACAATAAAACACACTTAGCTAATAATCACACCCACGCGCAATATGCAATTTTCGCATCTATATAGGTATTAGCTCGTTCAAAAGCATTTGTGCGCTGTTTGTTTAATGCCAATTACGGAGATTATCTGTGTGCGATAAACTCAAGCACAAAATGACTGGTGGTCTCACTGAGATTTACTAGATAATCAGGGGCGATATTCGTCCCTTCTGACAAACAGTTGTCTATTCTTAATCTTATAACAACGTAATTGTCAATACAAAATTTGAGAGCAAACTGTCACAACCACCAACACCTGAATACACATTACATTTAACTCTGCGCTGATTTGATAAAACAACTTTACCAAACGTTGTTCATTCGGACTGACGAAATCTATAAAGACCTCCTAAGTACAAGGCTTAGTTTCGGTCCTTCAACAGACAGTATCACGGAGCGCAAAGCTACATGATAATTTCAATATTCTGTCTGGAATGAGATGCGCTTTGCCAGATTCCACAAAGTTTGTCAGTGACATCATTTTTGTGCCTTCATTTTTTTATGTTAAGCCAAGGAATTGTCCGCTAGCCTAATTTTAAAACATAAAATACCAGTTAAAGGAATAAATCATCAACATTCATTCGGAAAAATTGGTTAAGACAATCTAAAGAGATGAATTTATTTTTGAAGCATCCTTAAGAATGAAGCCTAAAGATGTCTGCTGAACAACTAGTGTTTATCTCACAGTTGTTTTCGGTGACCGAGAGAACTCACGTCACTAGAATATGACTCATTCTCTTCCTCAAAGTAGTTATGCGAAAAAAGTCAACTTATTGAGACCATTTACAAATTACCGAACCGAAAATACTTTTCATTGGCGCAGTAAACCTGCTATATATTTCGGCATCCCCAGAAGCCAAACTGCTACCTACGTTTACCTCCCACAGTGGGAATCAAAAGCCCATCTTCCATAAATCAGCTGAAGACAACCAAACAATGAGTGTTGCTAAAAGTCCGGAAGAGACTGAAGCCGTTCAAATGAGGAATCCATTGAAAAGAAAACAAAATACCCTACCTGTGAGAATCCATTTATCAAGTTGTTTTGTAGATACACGTCCAAGTACGCACTAGAACTTAACGCACTAGTCGTAAGCAACTTTGAGATAATTAAACAAACATAAGAGAGAGATGTTCCTGTTAAAAACAAACTCATGGCATCTCGGACGTGTTGGATTTGCAGTACGCTTAACAGTGTATCGAGGTGTAGTCTTCTTGAACATGATAGTTGCGTAATCCAAACGCATGTATTGGTTGTATTCTTTTTCTGCACACCCTAAAGTAAGGGATATAAGAATGGCTCGAGGTTATTTTTTGACAACTTGGTAAGGCCTCCACGCTGACCCAGAGTAGCCGACAGATTGTATAGAATAGTTGCACCTTACAAGCCAGAGATTACTGACTGGGAAATCAATGCCTACCACACTACTTAACTCCTCAGCTCCGTACTGCGAAAATGTGCAGCGAGCCGGTGTGGTCCTAGCAACCAGCACTTTTTACCGTCAGGTTTCACGGTATCTGTTCATTTAAAGCTGAAAAATGTAGCAAAAAACTGCTCCCACTAAGTGCTATTTAGTTATTTCGCAGTGTAAAAATGAATTCTTGGTCCCATTCACATTCATATAAAAAGTTATCCATATTATATATATATATACGTTAATAAAGCGCCACAACAATTTTACGCTGGCTTCAGTACAGTGGGCACTCGAAGCTACAGCTCTGTCGATTGGATGTCTGTAAAGAATCCGTTCATACGACTCCAGCCGGAATGGGCACCCAAATCGACCAAAAAGCCCACTGGCTCCGTTGTTCACTGTCTAATTCCATTCAAAATCGAGTTTAGCTGGTTTTCGTCCAACCCTCAATGAACATGCTCAAGCCTCTCCCTTGGAGTGGATATTGCACACCCTCACAGTGTAAGCAATACGACTGACCGGAACTTATAACGTAAATTGTCTGGGCACGTCAGAAAGGCGATTTTTTGCATATCCAGCTATCAGATATGACGCAAAATGCTCCACTGGGAACTCTGTATTCAACTACAACGCTCAATTCAAAATTCTACGAGACTGATTGCACAACGATAGAGACCCGAATGCACGTGGTGGCCGCTTGAAACAGACGAAATGGCACCTCAGTGGTACTTGCGAAGGAGGCGGGACTTGGGATAATATAGATGATCGTCTTTTAGTTTACCACTCCAAAGTGGGCTTACACCATCTTGAACACGAACGACCTGAGTTTGCTCATCAATGTGTCCAGATTGGGCATGCTGCATAAATCACTGACAGACGAAGACAAACCTAGACATCCACTCCCGTCAGATTACCTGCTTAAACTCAGACGTCTTTGACCACAACAAGCTCACGACACCTTTCGGTAAACTTAAAACAGTCGCTCAAACTAAATTAACCAGAGTGATGTATACGGTAATCTCAGGTAATACACAGATAATAAGTGATCTTCGTAGAGGATAAGTCATTTTGCCTGGGACCGCACGAAAGCTACACTCTTGAGATCACTGACTGTCATCGGTTAGCCAGTTTAATAGGACCTACTTTACTTTTCACGCAGGAAGAAATCGCACCCACGGGAGAGAGTGAAGCAAAATATTACCCTGAATGTTATAGTTAACAGCCACGTTCTCTAATCATCGGTCCTTCCGAATATGGTACGAAGACCGTCGCCTCCATAGTGAGCGACGGCACAGTACCACAGTCAAGACAGTATTACCACACCGTTTGGAGACACTGTCCACTTATGACAAATAGGGGGCAAAGGCTGTTTTGGTTTAGTTGGCACTAGTATGTGGGAAGCCATTCGTAGGCGATGCGAAATTAAAGCGTCATGTCTTACATGTAGGCCATCACATTCCTTTCAGTTTCCTTTCATGGGTGCAAATTTTCTTATAAATGTAACAGTAATGCCGCAGAGTACTTTTCAGACCCATTGCCATAGCGGCCAACAAATTGTGGACGAACAACAAAGCTAACAGCAGGGTTGCTTTCAGTTAGATCACTCCAATCCTCTAGCTGTCGAGCATATAAAAGCGAGGCACATCAGGAAAACAGACTGCTTTGTGACTACTCAGCAAAACCCACTCCTGAAAAATTGGATCCGTTTCAAATTGTGATTAGAATTAACCAGTTGATCCACGACTCTAATTTGGTGTATATATATATTATATATATAATTGTGGACGAACAACAAAGCTAACAGCAGGGTTGCTTTCAGTTAGATCACTCCAATCCTCTAGCTGTCGAGCATATAAAAGCGAGGCACATCAGGAAAACAGACTGCTTTGTGACTACTCAGCAAAACCCACTCCTGAAAAATTGGATCCGTTTCAAATTGTGATTAGAATTAACCAGTTGATCCACGACTCTAATTTGGTGTATATATATATATATATATACAACGTTGGATCAGCGCCTCGGTAGTCTCAATTCATTCACTTAGAAGGCTGATTGAACTACGTGAAATATTAAGTAAAGTAATCAAACATTCAATGATAGAATACCAAGATTTTTCGATTTTTTGTGAATTTTGTGTGAGAAGTTCAACAATGAAGCACTCATGAAGCCAAAACTGTTTCTAACTGCGTGGTATTACATGCTGTGGGATCTCTCATTAATAAGTCATATTGTACAGGGTTTGTAATCTTGAATACCAAGTAGTGAAGAACTACTACCGCGCAAATTCAGCGTGTATTCCGGTCTAACACCAACCAACTTAAGTAAAGGGGCCAAACAATATTCCGCACCCTCCTAGATCACACCATTATTATTTGGGGTTCTCCAGTTACCGAAACAGCGGTAGTCATACATTCGTTGAGTAACTACCTTTGGTAGCAAGAATTCAGGCTATAGTAACTTATGACCAAGGAAAACAAGAACAAATAGTGACCCCAAACTGAAATTTTTCTTGGTGTCTGCACGCAAATTTTTTACTAAAGACAACCAAGTGTAAAATTTACTACTCACGGGCTAGTAGTCTTGCGCCATGCCACATAATTGGTCTTGGCATTCTGGAGTGTTGCAGTTCACATTCAACTTTCCGCCCTCATTCAGAAACCGTTCAGACATAAACAAAAACATGTCTATCATCACAGCATTAGCAATGCTCCACGCGGACCAAAACAAACTGTGTTCTCTATTGCATATTCTTCACTTGGATCACCTACCTAGAAGGCTTCAGAATCGTTGCTGGACCTAACCTACCAGATGAAATGAAATCATGTGAAAGTTGTTATGGAGCGCTTTTTGTAAAGGGCTGAACGAACAAAATAAGTTTGGATTGATGCCTGTCTGTCGCGAGCATTCCCATTAGGCAAATCCTCAAAACGCCTGTGCCAAATCTATTCACGGATTAACTTGTGCGCCCACAGAGTGAACTGAATTGGAGAACTTAGGCTTGAGCATGCTGTTTAATTTCTGAAAGTAACGAAGACAGTCGTGACTTTCGGTTTTACATGTATTTCAGAAACATGACCTGGCTTTTGGTTATGAGCACATAAAAATGATTGATTATTCAACCAAACTGATGGTTATAACAACCTATGCCTCCTTTAACTCGGTGAAAATTCAAATGATTATTTCAGATAGAACGGAGGTATGCCGCCCGGTGGTTTGTACGGGCAAAACGGTTTTTTTAATACCACACGCCACAAAACTTATAACATTAAAAAGCTCCGGCTTATTGTTTTAGCTTAGTTCATTTTAATTCACATACAGAGTGCCATTTCTAATGTCCACACTTAGCAAGTCAATGGCTATCTTACGTTTCATGTTTCCAAAAGCACTACACAGAAAATACCCCTAAGGCGGCTCAAGAGTACATTCATATCTCGCGAGTAAAAATGTCATGTTACATGGGTATGGTGCTTTTTTGCGTGGTCAAAACCAATGGTTATTTTTCTCCCCATTTTTTACTGTCGAGTTGAAAACAAAGCCATTGTTTACAACTTGCTCTGAGTTTTTGAAGAAATAAGTCCGAAGCTTAGCAAATGTCTAGGGTAATAACTCTTGCTGAATGCAATTTACTTCGATGCACAAAAACACCAAATCGTTGCCCGGTTGCTGGTGTCAAAAAGCAAAACACTGAACCCATTCACAGCGGCGTGCCCAATGATATATCCCAAGTGGGTCATAGGAGTCCTACGTTTAGTGATGTGGAATAAATTTAGTTGGTTCAAATCATTGAATGCGTTTTATTTCCTCTTTAAAGCCACTAGATGTGGCACATTTGGCTGCAAGTTGTGGACTAACCACGAGATTTATAGTTTCAACATTTCCCATTGAAGGCTGAGGATGAAGGTGGTCACATCGATATAGCTTGGGGGTCTGGCGTTTCATTAACCTTTAAAACTCAAAACAAATTACCGGCGTTATGTTAATTTGAAAAGCATGAGCTAGAATTGGTCACAGCCAAAATGTTACAATTCCATCTTGTCTCTAAGAAAGCTAGTAAATCCAATCCATCTCTTATTCTTCCACCTATTCCAGATGGAATCACACGGACAAACTTGGATGATCATAGAAAATTTCACGTGTGAAATGCTCATCCATTTAGATTCATACTTCAATGTCCTCAAACGTACTTCTCGGTTTTCTAAGCTTACGGGCAACAAAAATTGAAGTTCTGTGACAATTTCCTGTTAGATATTTGATAGTTCCTTCAACTTACCGATTATTTGCCTCGTTTTTCATTCTGCCGAAATTGAGCACCTAGTTACGTTCAACCAGGTGGCAACTGGTCTATTACTTATTCAAAGAGTATGAATCATTCGATCAAATATGTCAAAAATGCGATCGATATTGAAAGTAACCGAGCGCACCTGCCCAGCTGTAAATGAGGGGATCGAACAACCAGTGGGTTGGAAACACACAAGGTTTTATTAAAAGATTGGGAAATTATATTGCAATTTCCATATTGCGAATCAAGCGAATGGTCTATAATTGTTTACCGCAAACTTGTTGTAGCTGACCAGTGCATATGGATTCCAAAGTGGAAGTTGCCCCCTTCAACCTCATGAAAAACACTGGTCTTTCATTGTCCCAAGTTATTTTTCCTGTCTGATTCGTTTACATCCGAGCCATCACTGTTGTATTATGATTTATAGTGAAATGGTGGGAATGGACAATATCTACAATAGCGCAATAAACCCACGTCAAAAATATTCGACATGTCAGATGTTAGAGTAATCAGACCTTTCAGATATCTCTTCTTTGGTTAATGTTCGTATCAACCATGAGTCTCCATTTATGCTCATGTAGTGATATAATTCGTACTCACATCACTTGCTTGAACTGTGATTATCTTTTGCCTGGCGCGCTATTTTGATAATGGGGTAATGATAACAACGCCAACCGTTTTAGTTGATTTGAAAAACAATGATTTTGGATCCTCTGAAGTTTAACACAATTTTCGTTTAACTAATTTATGCCACAATGGTGCTCATTAGGTTGGGCAAATTTCCCCCTCAGAGTTGAGTGAAATTTTAAATAAATCGTAAACGAGGAGCAACATTTTTTACCACCTCGGGAGAGAATTAGCTTTTTAAGGGAGGTACTGTTCGGCTGTTCAAGCAAGGCTGGTACATTTTGAACGATTAAAATCTTTTACCTAATAGGAAAAATTAACCTCCCAAGTATTTATTAGGAAAATAGCTTGAAGATAAGATAAATCGAGTTGAAGCTCCGCCGAGATAATAGTGCGGAAAAACCGTTTCTGTGTAAATATGTTGTATCTAAACTATCGCAAAAATTACTTTAAACCTATCCTTATGCATCCTTAAATCACCGCAAAACAGAAAGTTGGCTGGGCTAATTGTGCACCGCTTAAAGCATGTTCGGCGTGGGCTGAAGAGCAACTGAGGAAGAAGTCTTTTCTCTATCCATATGATGAAGACCCTGATAAATGGGCAAGTTTTGATTAACAGGAGATGAGTGAAAATAACAGACTGACGGGGACCTAAGGGGATCCGAAATTCTTACAGAAGTATCCACCAAGGTCAAAACATGTGCAAACGAAAATTAAAAAGGATATTACTGGGCTGAGGCAGTCGAACATGAAAATCTTTGTCTACGATTAATTCACACACATAAAACTGGTGGTCGAAAGAATAACAAAACACGAAGATCAGATGACTGCATATATATAAATATATATTTGCTGAAAATCGACAGGAATCTGTCGGGTAACGTCGACCCAGCAATTAGATTTCTGCGCACTGTGGGGCTTCGTCAACAAGCATGTGGTATCGATGCAAAGTAGAGGAAATGTGGTCAGCGGAAGGTTGTTGGTAACTAATAGCTGACTTAATTTTGATGACAGTCAGCGCCGAAATTAGTTTTCTTTGTACATTATCTGACGTAGCGTTTTAGTTCCTTGAAATTACAGCAGCATACCGGGCAGGGACTTATTAGAGGATGAAACAATCTCATGTCGGTTCCACTTGTTTAGGTTTGATAGATGTACCACTGAGTACACTGGCACCCCGTACAATGCAGTTTTCGGTAATAAACGCGCGTTTGCTTATTGTGCTACTCCGGATAAACAGGGATATACCAAAGAGGTTTCGTCTCTTTCCAATGAGAATTGTTGCATACGTCTATATACAAAAGCATTCAAACATTACGGTGAGTCGTTCAAACCAAAAACCACGTTCTATGTACAGTTAAAACAAGAGACGTTTGGTCTATGTACAACAGGTGTGCAATGCATTTTTACAGCTCTATAATTAAAATGAAGCAAGTAAAAGCAAATCGTACCAAACTAAATTGTCATCAGTTAGTAATCAGCGGACTGGATTCTACCCGTACATAACATTTTGTTTCATTAGTTCATGCGCCTTTGCATTCAAACATGGTGATTTTTCTTCTTTTATTTTTTATTCTCGCCACAGGAATATGACAATAAAAATTCCAACCTGAAGATTAACATTCAACGTTGAAATGAACGTTTCAGATTTGCGTCCCTCATGAGGACAGATTTAGTGTTCCTGAACTGTCAGTGGCAGCCTCCGCCCTAGGTTACGGAGTCTAGAAAAATGCCAATAAAATCCAATTACGGTTAATCGTTTTACATACCACAATATCTTCCACACAGCTGCTGCTTTCCTCTGACTTTTTTGTCTGCCTTATATAGCCAAATCCCTTTGTCTAAGCCAGGTATTGACATATTGCGTCATTTCCGAATACCGCTTGCCACCTAACTGATCATGGGTGATCATGGCCACATATATTTTATCGTTGTGGGATCCTAGTTCTCGCTGCAGAAAGTAATCTGTTTTCAAAATTTCCTGTAGGTGTTTACATTCGCATGAATTCACAACGCTTGAGTGAATGTTGTTCATGGGCCAAACTAGTCGGGGTTCAGGTGTGCCAGAATCACAAAAAACGCTACAATCCTGAACTAGGTGCTCATATGACGTGACAATCTGTACCACATCCAGGACGATGCATTTAACCGTAAAGTTTAACATAAACCCATCATACATACATGAAACTGGAAGAGACAGGAGTAAAACCCCGTTTCATGTATACTTTGTATACGTCTGCTATGTGCGTTTCATTGGAGTTGCGATAAAATGAAAAAAGTTGATTTATCTGAACCATACTCAACCCATACAACGCAGTGAATTGCGTTCATCTTTTTTAGCAGGGTATCAGAAACAAATCAGAGGAATCAATGAAAAAATTTATACGTTCATTCCCCTTTGTAGTATTTTTCAAAGAAGCATAATAACTATTTATCTCAATCACATCTGTTTGCCGCCCATATGTGTATACTACTAAGTGGGGAAGATAATATTCCCGGATAGGCAGAATTAATCCATAATGTAGGTGCAGGTGGTCTCCGACTTCAACGGAGATAATATTTTGATGTCCAGTTTATTCTGGAGCATGAATTGCACATGCATTACACCATGAATTGCACATACACAAATGAACTCATGCTACGGCAGTGAAGCATTGGTGTTGAACACTGATGTCATGCTGTCGATGATTATTATTATTATTATTATTATTATTATTATTATTATTCTGGAGCGAAATGTCTCCATGATAGTTGCATTGCTTTGACACAGGGGCGATGTATTTACGCTCAATCAAGTTGGCTGCCAAGCTTCT
>NW_008751729.1:350861-400798 GCF_000715545.1 Opisthorchis viverrini
TTCACGATAAGGCTTTCAAATAAATCATGGTTGTACGGCAGTGAAGCATCGGTGTTGAACACTGATGTCATGCTGTCGATGATTATTATTATTATTATTATTATTATTCTGGAGCGAAATGTCTCCATGATAGTTGCATTGCTTTGACACAGGGGTGATGTATTTACGCTCAATCAAGTTGGCTGCCAAGCTTCTGGAGCCTCTTTTTAATGAGACTAGTGATCGAAAGCATGCATTATTGGTTCTTGTTTCGCTCATTCTGGGCTAGACAGGAATCATGGGCTTTTTAGTGGAATCGCAAGGCGATCAAGTAAATATATGGATACGCCGACCAAATGCTTGTGCTCTGGTTGTAGAAAACCCACCTAGCTGTATATTTCATTATTATATTACCATATTGTCGCGCAAAAGATTTTACGCTTCGGTTGGATTCCGAGTAGTACAGAGCACTATGTTCCGAATCGGCCTTAAAACATCAATTTCAAGATCACATCCATCATATTCATCGTATCAACTGAAACATGAGGCAGGCTGGTGCAGCACATTCAGTTGCCTGAACGTATCACAGACGAGAGATCCAAAGGGATTTCAGGTGAGTCTCTTGCAAAACCAAATGTGTTTTCAAATAAGTATATTTCGCCCACATCTATCATAGTTTTAACAGTATAAACCACAATCTGGGCACATATTCTGCGACATTTTGGTGGTGCTTTGGTGCACCTTTCCTGTCCTTCGTGTGCCCTTAGTTGTAACTCACTGCGCAAGTCAGTCATTCAAGAGAATTCTGATGTTTAGCTTGTGTTATTTCTGACGGTAATCAAGTCTAGGGGTAAATGGGTTTACCGACAAAGTCGGGTGAGGAGTGTGGCGGGAAACAATCAAAATTGTCTGAATTATTAGTTCCCGTCATCACCGTAAACTGCATCACTGATTCAGTGCCAATATAATACAAATACCACAATGAGTCAAATCAGTCTCATTCAAGTATGAAAAAAATGAAACAAGTCAAGTGCAATGGCCGGGTAACTCCAGTTGTTTAAAATCAACAATCAGTGTCAGATTAGGTAGGATTTTATGCCAATTCCGTGGGTTTAACGAAAGTGGAGAAAAAAATGCTCTCCTGTCCGCCAATAATCATTCGAAACGTGATAGAAACAGATACGCGTGCGTGCAGCACTCTTTTGTTTCCGTGTTGTGGACTCCGATGGGGGAGGAAATATGTGTTCGGATGATGAAACAAGTTTAACAGTAGTTCTTTTATTTACGGTAGTGCTTCTCCTTCTTCCGTGGACTGCCTTCCCATCCATGAAGTGAGCGACCCTGCCCCCGCCCTAAAAACCCGAAACATTGTGGAAGTCCGGTAGTGTGCAAGGTAGGTCGACAAGTTTTTCAATCACTATCGCTTCCATGGCCTGAAAAGCCGCGACCAAGCCATCTACTCTGCAGTTGTCCAATTTGCCTGCTCATATGTGGGCGCGCGCAGCAACAAGTGGAGAACAATAGGCCTTCGTTGTATACAGTGACCCGCAGGTAGAAGACTGTCACGCAGGTAAAATGCGCGTATGCTTCATCCTGTGGATGACTGTGCGTTCGTTTCCAAGTCGGAATCGGAATAACGGCTTATCTAAATTTAGTCAGGAATAAGCATCACTGAAACACATAGCCCTTGCTGGCAGCATTGAACGAGCGGGGGATCTGAACCGGGATTTTGTCTTCTGAGAAAAATAAATCTGGGCCGAAAAAAGCTAGAAACCCTGTAGAACTGAATCATCCTGATTATTTTCCAGAACGACTTGAACAGACAACCCTCCGACTAGCAGCCGAAGACTAAATGTCACGGCCGTTGCTTTTAAAGGTTCGTGAAGGTCTATTCTATCGTAGCAGTATACTTTTCACGTACTTAGTGACATAGTAAACTGAACTCACAAGATAGTAAAAATCAGCGGACATTTCTTCCGCTTCAAACGCACAGGCAACCATTATCTATGTGTGGATAGGCGGGCTGTAATGCTTTAGATGGTTCTCTTGCCTTCACTAGTTTGCGAAAGTGAATTTTGGGTAACCGCTCAATTTCACTTAAAATGCTTGAGCACGATGTATCCTGTCGAGGGGATATAGAGAATTCCCAAACGCAAAATATAACAGAACTTAGAGATATCTGAAGGGACAGTAGCTCAAATGGTCAAGAGAAGCGAGACAAATAGCCAGATTCCACGTCCACGTAAAAATTGTCTACGGTTGACCGTAGAATGTGGGTAGAACTCTGAGACTCTCGTAATTCTACCATTCACTTACTTGCAAATTGTAACCCTCATTATGGGCCATGGGAGTAACTGGCAATTGACAGGGGGGCAACTGAGTGGCTACCTATGCAGCCCTGCCGTAAAAATCAAAGCTGAACAAGTGACCGATATTTGTTGCTTGCCAAGATATCCATACCAATACCTTGGTGTGGTCCTTTGCACTTTGGCCTGTCGACCTTCTATCATCTTATCTGCCTGGGAGTCACTGCCTCTCACGCAGTAGCCCGTTTCGTTCCTCCCAAACCGCATTTTTTTCCAACTATGCACTGGCTGATCAGCGAAAAAGGTTCGGGTGCTATCTATTCAGTAATTCCTTTGCCGAACAAAAGTCCACTAAAATAACTGTTCCCACATTGTTTGCTATTTATATCGTGTGGGATTTCCCGTCACGGCATTTCCTCTCACCCAACCCGAATGCCCCTCCGGGAAAATCTCCATAAAATATGATCAGAATACTGATATTCTAACTGAATGAAATAGATTCAGCTTGCTAGAATTGCCTTTACTCCCATTCAATTTGCTCACAGCTCCCACGAGGAATAGTGGTGGATGCGGCATCTTAAATAAAGGTCTCCTTTGTGAAGCAGTATACAATAACATGTGTCTATGCATGTTTAAGGAGCATCTAAGAATAATTTTTTTCAAAAATCTCTAAAGTACCAACATAGATGGGATACTCAAAGCTCAGTTAAACACCGCAAATTTAGAAGCACCCCAAATGAGAGGTTTTGATATGCGAAGACTACCGAACAACATGTGTGAAGTTTCTACTAGGCGAAAATGGAGGCTTCCAAGAAAAAGAACACACCACGCATTTGTCCTGGCTGAAGCCCATGTGGTGTATTTGTACATGCTACGCAGTTTGCAGAAGTCGGTTCATCGATCGCTTGGTGTTAAAGTATCTAGAGTATCTAGCAATCGAACTCTGCCATACGAGCCTGACGACATTCAGTCAAAGTGATTCACTCTGTCGGTTGTTTACCGGAGACGCGAAACATTACTGACCCATGACATTCAGTGTTAAAAAACTGGCTTCAAGCTTTATTGCAGACACACATAGCCCGCTTTATCCCTCTAGGTTCAGTATGTTATAGCTGAACCAGGCGTTTACATTCTTGTGAGCTGGAAGTCAGGATAATTGCCCACCCAAAGTATTTCAGCCTAATTGCTTCCAAGAGTGTTGTGTATGTGACTGGAGCTCACTGGTTCTTGCAATTACAAAAACGGAACATTCCATCGACGACAGCCCCGCCAGTTCACAAACAACACGTCTTGTTTGGCACTACACTTACTGTCTCGGCAGTTGGCAATTTGCTGGTCGTGCAAAATTAGCTACATGCAATAACAAATCGCTTCAGCCCTCAAAACACTGTGGTTAGGTAAACAACGGTCTAGTCAAATCAGATGCGATGCATTTATAACTTATTTTCTAAATCAACACATCTACATCCACCACGTCCAAACCGACCAGCGTTTAGGGCACAATTTGCTTAACAGGCCACACCACTCACTGCAAAAGATTTCAAAGTGATGGAAAACCGCTTACCGTGCAACTGATGAACTTGGGGAATGAAACCTGTTGCTACATTCTGGTTGGATCAGCACAAGGGACAGGTTGACTCGCGAAGATCAACCAGGTGAATTTCAAGTTAAAATTAACTGCCTAAAGTCCATCTACTCAATTCGATGATCACAAGGTATTGTTTCCTTTCAATGACAAACGACAGTCAGCTTTGTAAAACTCAAGTTAATCTTGGTTGACACCAAACTCTGTGCTGTTATCGTTACCTATTCTAACATGTGTGGGTGGCGCAATATCACACATCATTTGTCAACACAACCACAAGTAAAATTTTCAGGGGGATCGTGAAATTTAGTAGGGTGTGCATATTTAGTGGTGACAGGGTAAGTCGTTTTGGAATTTTTCAGCTACCAATCGTACTGTTACACCACTGAAAACTGCCCACCTAGACTTGATTAGAAGAAAGGAGAAATGGGTAAGCAATGGAACGAGCAATTGCCCAGTATGATCTCGACATTCTATATCGACCACGATGATGAAAACCATGTGCTTAGCGCATGAGGAGAAACGAAGCTGGCTATCCGAATGAGCTAAAGGATTTGTGAGGTTGATTCAGTGGACAGTGTATGTCGGGGCTGGCAGTCTGTAAGTGGTTACAAGATCACAGAGACAATCTAAACCGCGCTCATCGGGTAGGCCTAGTAACGGCGAGAACCTCGACTCGACCATTCTGAGTCGATCCTGATGCACTGAAATTAAAAGGACACAAGCTTTACTGGGCCATGAAACGGGTGTAGGTTGCTGCAACGGATTGATACTACACATGATTTGGTTCCTCAATAGCACAAGTCTAGTTTTTCAGAGTTGTCTGCAGTTGCGAAGACAATAACCGCAGCAGAACAGACCAAAGTCCGTCAAATTACGCAGCTGAACGTTAATGATTGTGATTTCTTAGATCAGTAAGGCAGCTGGATCGAAATTCTCGGGTGGTCGAATTTTGTTCGAGATTCTCACTCGTCAAGCAAGTGATCATCAAACCGATCCGAAAGAACCGTTTTAAGTGCTTACCACCAAAATCGAAGACTACTTTCGATTTGTATTGCATTTCTCGTGAGCAAGGCAGAGGGTTTCGAAATAAAATTTAACAATTCCGTATTCCTAACTACAATAATTAATGACTGTCGGGTACCTGTTTGCTCTACTATGTACAAACGTCCCTTTTATACATGTATTTTTACGTCCCACTACCGAGAACAGCAAAATAAATGATGACATCCTACAATAGTGTGGAGTGTTATGCTAACGAAATAAACCAGCGGATACTGTGTTCTATCTTGATTTTTTTCATCTATTTAGATTTTCCTCATCTACCATCCCACGAAGACAAGTTGGGACAATACTTTGGTCTGATTCCAGAGAATTTTGGGCCATTCCTGTCGGGGCTAATTAGCCAAGCGCAGCCGACCGGTCCGCAAAAATCGCGACTTTGGTTTCAGGTTTGCTCCGTCATCTAAGCAACGCTTTACTTACCCGGTCTGATTACTAGCTACTGATATCAGCCTGCACTATCCGTTGCTTTGCGACTATCGGGCCTTCTACAGGGACTTGTTAGCGCTCATTCAAGAGAACCGAACTGATAAACAGAAGTCCGGCTATTTGAGTAATGGGGTAGCTGGCTAAATCAAAACCACACCCTAAAAGCCGGCCAACATAGAATAATATCACGCTATGTGACAGACTTCCAAATTAGTGGGATCTCCCCGACTTTCTTCATTATTTTTTAGGAACTAGGCGGTCCCGTTGAGTATATTATATATATCATACATTACATTATAATACATATGTTTTATATATATACATATATATATATTATGTTTTACATTACTGTGCAATAATGCAGTACAGTCAATAAATAATTGAGTCACTTGCGCTGCGGTACTTGCTTTTCGTTTCGCATGAATAAGGGTCTAACTGGGAAATGCGGACACTCGTTATTGTATTGTGTTTGATTGAGTGCGTCCTCCCTTAGCTCAGACATGGGTTTGTGATTACTGACTGTGTGCTAGAAGCATCTTTTACTTGCGTGAATAAGTGCTACATATTGATAGGATAGTATTACTTTAAGAAATGTCTCGAAACCACAAAATTCCAGGAATACCGACCAACTAACATACAGATGATTACGTGAAGACCACTGCATTCGTTTGAACTAGCTTTTGGGTAAGCCGACTAGGCATACCTAGATGCCTGAATTCATATAAACTTACTACTTTGTTGTTGTAAAATATCATCGCACGCGCGTTGGAAGTCAGATGAGAAGAGGAAATCTCTTGGCAGATAAAATTTAAAAATCGGTGTTTAGGGAATGATGTAACGGTGTAAACCACCGAGTAAAATGGTGAGTAGTGTTTGGTTAGGTGTCATAATGCCGTTCCTGTACCTAATGGAGCATGATGATTGGCACAGATTGCAGAGTTTGTTCATCATTCGAAGACTGTCTATGAAGAGTCAAGAGGGTGCTTGAGAATGCTCACTTTTCAAACAGTGTACATCAGACATTTTTTCCTGTCTAATGACTAGTAACCCATTAGTTCGTGAAAGGTGCTTTTAATGGTAGCATTGGTCTTATAGATCGTGCTACATAACAGCGTATCCCTTGGTCACGAACATTTGTTCAGATTGAAGTCTCTAACACGTATTACATCGCTATATATTGTGTTATTGTTATTGATACACCGAAGCCCAAAACTTTGCAGACTACAACATTTGGGATTAATGATGACATACATGAGATCTACCTTTCAGGTTTCGATGCAGTGACTCGTCACCAAAAGATGTTTGAAACGACCACCTTATTGGAGACCTGGTTGTTCGGTCGGTTGATTCAAATATAGTTCTGTAGTCTGTAAACCTTCTCTAATTACGAGACATGGGTAGATCAATATACCCGCGATTGTTTACCCGTGAGGAAAAACGACATGCAGCTCAGTTTGGCATCAACTACACTATGCACCGTGAAATGCTCGTCCTTAAAAATCGGAACATGGTCATGAGTTTAACTCAACTTCTCAGGGTCAAACGTGTACATGGGATTATGTGTCTGCTTGTCGCATGTAACAGCACCAATTTTAACAGTGAAACTGTGACCAAATGTCTTATGGTCCAGTTACACACCTTGATATGCAAGTAACTGAGAGGGACATTTGTGAAAGAAGTTCGGTGTTCGCGCTGGTTGGAACCAATTAATTTGTAACTAACGGTATTTCGCGGAAAAACTAGTCCACTTCCATCGATCAACAGCTAAGCTAATGTAAAGACTAATGGTAGTCTTGCACCTTCCTATTTTTCGGGCATTTTATTCACTGTGTGTCAACTATGGAAGCTGCAACAGGTCAGCCAGGTTTATTTTCGTTGTGTCCAGTTATTTGCAATTCATCTATGCCCTAGAATCAACATTACGGAAGTTTCATTCAATCATCATGGTCACAACTTGGCCGTAGGCCGTATAACGTATTTAGTACGCAGTAAACAGGTCTTATGTAGTCTTCCACTTTGAAATGATTAAATCGCTTAGGGCTCAATGGAACTATGTGGATGTTTTCATTATCTGAACATGCCTTATCAACACGCACACGCGCAAGTAATCCCAGCCACGTAAAGCCTGTGTGAGTGCGTGTATGCGCACACCCTACAGTGTCTCCTGATCCACCGGTTGTCCGAAAACGGTGTCAGCCAAATTCTGATGCCTCGACTGCAACCCTCCACCGGTCTGAACGTGTCTGTATGCGTGTGTGTCTCTCTTGAGACGTCTGTATAGTGAAGCTGAGTGCGTATGTAGGTATATTTGTAGGCCATGCAACTGCGACAGCGCTTCACACAGACGTCATAGTTACGCCAATATGTATGCACAGCAAACTCTTGTTTTTCACTTGATTTCACCCCATCCCACTTGATGTTTCAAAACCAGCTAATAAAGTTTCATGCATCGAAATGAGCAACAAAAACTGTGGGAGAAAAACACCGAACATCAAGACAATATCTGGGTTGCATAAAAATTTCCATCATCATTTTGAATAGCCGCATAAAACAGACATTCTGAGATAGATGGGGTTTAAATGAAACCCAGCCAATTTTGTTGCCAAATGCTCACAACAGCAAGGATGTGACGAGCCTTCAAATTATATATCTTTGTTCCCTAGTAAAGCTAATTTATGATTACAATCACGACTTGAAAATTGAAATGTTGCCTGTCTATCAGCGTAAGCTACGATCACAGAGGCTTGGCAGATAAATAAAATTGCCGAGCAGAACGTCTTGTGTGTGGAGGATTCCTGGAAAATATAGAGGAGTGAACTTCCGTGCGGATCTCTCAGATAAATAGGACAATCATTCCAATAATTATCATTTTCTGAAATCTATGCAGTTGAAAGCGCTGATGCTAATCATAAAACAATTTGACGATGGCTATGCGATCTCATCATTCTGCCACAGGAAGGAGTCTGTGTGGATTACACTCATTTGCAAACAAATTTGGTTCTGCGAGAGACTCACCTGCAACCCAACTGAATCTCTCGTTTGTGATGTTTCCAGACAAGTGAAAGTGCTGCATCAGGCCGCCTCATTTTTTAGTCGCTACGATATGCGAGAAATCGCGATATTCATAATGCACTACACATAAGGTTACTGAAATGTCGTCGACAGCCCATGACCAGTTTCGCCCTTCTTGAGACTCATCAGGTAGGCACAGTCCCCGACTTTCCGTCAACCTTATGTTCTACTTGGAAACAAATTGCATGAAATTAGCGAAACACACTCATTTGCAAGCAAATCTGGTTCTGCGAGAGACTCACCGGGAACCCAGCTGAGTCTGTCGTTTGTGCTATTGTCTATGTGAAGGTGTGTAATTGGCATCTGTGGAACAACGCTATGAGAACAGAGGAGACTATACAAACCGATGTTCTCAAACCACAAATGTGATACTTATGGTGGAATGCAAAACAACTACTTCATAATGATGCTGTCAATAAGACCATTTTTGGTATGGACATTTGTTGCTCGACCGCGAGTTTCTTGCGGATCTCCATTAAGACGATGGGAACGGGAGCTATGGATGCCAATCGATGCAATAATGATTCTTTATTTACTTGTCACTTAAAGTTCGTTACGAACAATGAGTTTCCCATTTTGTTTCTAATATATTTTATTGCATGGTATTTTTACGTTTCAGTCAAGAAAGATGTAGGCAGTACATAAGGCCTGAGAACAGTCCTACCTACAACTGTGTGTCTGTATGGGTTACCGCCGTATGGTATATTTGCATAACACCTAAACCGGTTTCCATTGCGAAAACAAGCACAAGCTGAACAAGCCAAATATTGACCATATCACATTGTCACCCATCCACCCTAGTTGCAGATGCCCTGGAGTCATAATGGACAGTCAGAGTAGAAGGACGACGAACTGATGAACAAGTGCGCTGCTTGCAGATATTTACCGTCACATGTGGGGGGGGGCAAACTGGAAATGATCTGTGAGTGCCTAGTCCAACAGAATACTCATTCCAGGTGCCGCGCACACTGAGATAATTTTGTTTTTTCATATGCAAGTATTTAGCTCGACCAGAGGTTTGTACGTTGGTATTACCCATCATCGTATTTGACCGTGAGCTGTCGAGCTCACTATCAAGGGCGTTCTCGTATGTTATACGCAAGTCCACTCTATTTATTATGTTCAGCTCACTCAATCGTGTGTTTATAGAAAACAACAAACTATTCATAGTTTGAGCCAGCAACAAGTTTCATCAACTACTCGTCCAAAAGCGGGCAAGTTTCGATCAAAACCAGGTTCTCTATCAAAAAACTAGATTTTGTTGCGCTTAACGTTGGTATGGTGGCACCTTAACCGTCTACGAAAGTGTGCTTAAGTATGCAGAAGCACTGTTCTCTTTATTTTGTGCCCGATTCACTAAGCCATCTTTTGTGGCTTCATGTTTGGAATTGTTAGTATGTCAGATGAGAGTCAGATGAGTCCATCCAAAACTACCATGAGCCTTTTGAAATGGCGTTGCCGTTTAATTCTCATCCAAAGGTGTTCCTTGGAGTCATTTACGTGCTGTTTCTCCGTCTTGAAACGTTTTTTAATGGAAATTTCGGCTTTCAAGATTAGCTAATCTAACACAATTTGTTCGGAGAATCTGTTCAAAATGCATCCGCGAGTTAGTCTCGTGTGGCAGGTCGTAGATGTAACCGAGTTGGTTCACACCATAGCTTACCTACCACACTTTTATCAGCAATGTCTCCCCTACCTAGAAAATCTATACGTCCATGATCATTTCTGTGTAAATAGGGGACTTTATTTGGTCCCGAAAGAGGCTGCTTCTACATAAACTTGCGTGTGACCAGTTTAGGTATCGCGGTTAACGCCAGTTAATTGGTATTCCCTATTGCAATCGTTTCCGGATCGATCAAGTTTTTCGGGACACGAAACACACCCATTATTTTTTATTTGTCTTCTCATCTGAGTCACCAACTGCTTATGTTCTAGTGATGGTATAGAGCGTTCGAGTGACTCTTGCACACACAAATCCTTATCTAATTTTTGAGACTTTTTTTTACAGGTCGGCACACTGTCCTCAATTTTCTGCAGACAGACTAGATGAAGTTCTGGATAAATTTTATGTCTTGGACGACACAATCTACAATACTGGTGTCACACTAAAGGGCTCAGCCTAAACCTTTCCACAATCGGATATTCATAAGCTTTAATAATGAGCCAAAAAGTAACCAAATCTACCTTGATAATAGGCTTTCATTCTTCATCCAACTCCGTGAGCATATTGTCATCACTTTAACACATCTATCTAATGACCTTCTCTATGTTGTGTTCTTTTGAAGCCCATTCCTCTAGAGAGTAGTCTCTTTACATTTAAGTAACCCCAGATCTTCCACACTTGCCTAATTTGAACTACTGTAATCTATTTCTTTTTAATTAATACAGCCACTGGTCCTTCGTAACAGATTGGTGGACTTCATGCATCTGGGGCGGAAGGATATAGATTTTGAAACATTTCCACAAACATGTTCACCTGCTGTTTGGTAGTGCCTGACTCAGGATTGAAAAGCCAGTCTTCCATTTTTTTAATATAAAGCAACTCAAATGTCTGAAACATTACAAATGTCAGGCATAGGTCAAAACGTTTCGTTTCACAACCCTCCGGTGGGTTATTTTAAGTATCATATGTACCGTTCATCAGCACTGTTCTGTGGATAGCCTTCAATGGCGTCAGTCCTTAATTTATTGGTTGGGTGGTTGGAATAAAGGTCAATATTTAAAGTCATTGACTAGATCGTTTTCTGATATAGGCCGTGGAACCCTACGTATTTACTGAGCGTCATGTAATGATGTGGCAAACGTTTTGTACAGCGAGGTCAGAATCTCTCCTGTTTTGGTGGTATCTTGTTCAGAAAGGACTTTCCATGATCTTTGACAATAGTTAATAGTGATTGTTTGACGTCTCGATTGTTTGGTCCCGTAGGGTCCTAGCCTAAACCTGGCAAATCTAATGGTTTCACACATGAGGACACTCACCTTAACAAAAAATCATACTGCCATAGTACCATCTCCAACAAGCTAACCTTACGGTGTGTTGAAAGGCCGGCCTTCAGATCGTAAGTACAGATTACGCTTTAACCGAGACTTGGACGAAGCATTTTTAGGGTTTGTTGTGAAAAATAAACGTGAACATAGGCAAATACTCGGCGGCTTAGTTTACAGTGGATGAAGCTGATCTTCTCCTACGGAGTGTGTGAGAATGAAGCAAAAGCTAAAAAAAAACAGCTGCCATCGATTTTGGACGCACAGTGTTTTTACAACGCATTCAATAGTGGCCGTTTCGTAATCACCTGATACACAAGCTGCTAATTCTATCCCAACAGATGGGACCGAAGGTGGTTTGTGTGCCGTTTTACCACTGGTCTCATTGATTTAACAAGGAAGCGCTCACTTTGACCCATTTACAGTGGTGATGATGTTCGTCATCAACAAAGTCCCTAAGTCCTGTGGGCATGTGGCCGAAGTCTTTGAACTTACAGACTGCTTCGAAAGATTTGACTCCAACCAAGAACAGTAACATTTTGAAAGCGTTCGTAATATCCCTTATCTGGAGCACCAGTCACTCTTAACGAAATTTCTCAGCTGTCCTGTAGTATTACTGGGAGAAGATTGTGCTTTTCGCGTTTTGTATTTGGAGATCTAAGCTCACAATGCAAAGTGCTGGGTGCTTTCCGTATGTAAGAGTTTACACGCAAACTATTCTGTCAACGATTATTCAATTACTTCTGCACTGCACCCCTGGGTTGCAATAATGTGGAATTGGAATCGGTCTCATCTCTTGCAAATGACAGCTCAGGATATCCCAGTGGATACGGTGCCAACTTACTGGGTGGAAGATTCACGGTTCGAACCCAACTCCAGTATCTCAACCCCCTTGCCTTAGACTTGGGCAACCTGACAGCACTCAGCCCTCTTGCTTCCTTCGGGCAAACTAGTAGTTAGGCACCAAAGTGATGTTAGAGCTGAACGATTATCATCATATATTGCATGGGGATAGCTGGTTTGCTTCAGATTTATTGTGAATTTCAAACTGACCACAGTGGAGCTTTTATATTACCGAAACTTGAATCTTCGATTGACTTTTAATAACATCAACACTTCAGTCTACACCACTCACTCTATTTGGTGTTATATTCCTTTGCATGCGCGAGTCCGAGAGGGTTTATCTGGTTGACAAGACGCTAGCACGAAGCATGTTACCGAAGACCTTATATCCGCAGTAAAGAATGCAAGAAACTCAATAAAGCGTATAAATAAATGTGCATAATAGTCAGAGGAAAACACATCTAGATCAAACATCCCCAATTATTTGAATAATTCTGATAGGTAGAACTGAGTTGATTACCTATGTGAGAACCAAATCAGTTCTTTTTCGTGAAAAAAATCACCCACGAGAAATGCCTGAGATAGGAACACGTTTGCACGCGAGCAAGGATATCCGGGATGGCTTTTCTGGCATTGGTTGCTATGGGAATAAGAACTAGCCTGGGAGATGTGGCCAACATGGAAACATAATTTCCCACAATTTTTCACCAGCTTTCTGCTACCTCACCACTTTTTCAAGGATCTGAAGAAGGAAACGACGTTTTGTGGACTATCGCCTCCAGGGTGATAACGCACATACTGCAAAGCCCACCATTTAATGGACTCGTGACATTGTGAGGGGATACTCTGATGGTGGATGAGTTGAATTGACCTGAGAAATTGATTGGATTCATCAGTCTAAAACATTATATCATTGAACCAACAAGAGAGCTCTAAAGACTACCGTGCACATGCATTGGTTTATCAATACTTCAGATTTTTAGATTTCATTCGAAATTTTCTAAAGTGTTTTTAATAGGATATTTTCCCTCACGACCCTCCTGACAATGGAGGCGATACTGTGATCCCTGAATTTCGGTTGAGTATCATTTTATCGAAATGAGCAACGACTATATGACTTCTTAGATAAAATACCTTGATGGATCAAGCGGAAAGCGCTATCGTGTTAGTGGAACCGCCGCATTCGATCCTACATCTGCCTGCCAAGTGAACACCTCGTGTTTTTCTAATGAAAGCTGATACAGCCTATGTACAGAACGGGTACGTACTCTCATTCACCGATGAGACGCAACATACACATTCGTTCAACTTTCACGCACACAGCTTGCTGTGCAATGTAGTGCGCTACAATCATTTCAGTCCTCAGTGGAACATGGCAGTTGTGGTATTTGCTAACTCTTCTCTAACCAGCTCTCTTTTATATCCCTCTCACACACTGCAGCGACAGCTATGTAACAAGTGTCAACTACGAAAGCATTGAGGAGACCGGATAATCCCACACACATCGAACGACTCTGGCATCACCGAAAAATTATGTCATAACATAAAACTTGCTCACCCAAGAGTCACTCCGTTGAAAGTCTCTGGATTTCTCTTTCGACATGTTTTATTAACTCTTTTAATCTCAACTGCCTTCTTCTGATAATCGGTTTCATTCCATGCAATGGAGCTGCCATACAAGCAGTGGAACAACCTGCCGGTTGCCACATAGCAATTATCTACCGAAAAAACAATTCCAAATGGCTATTAAGATAACCAGCCAAATGCTGACAATGCGCCAAAATAGGTTACTCATCTGGCAAGCTTTTCTTGTAAACATTCCCTCCGATTTGGAGTATATGAGGTGTCCCTCATGCGAACGTTTTATCTATTGTAATGAGTTAGCACGTCTCAAGCTATCTCTATTAGAAGAGCATTGTTTTGTAGGAAATAATCCATTTAACATTGTTGTTCTATGACCATTGAAAAAGTAGACTGATTCACTCATCGTAATCAACGCACAGAGTGGAGAACATTTTACAGCACAGCGGAACTTGCCGTGACATATGAACATATCCTTTTGCGTACATGCCTGTGAACACTTCCTGATTATCGTAATTTGCTACTGTCATGCTTCAATAGCACACAACATGTCCTGAATCTCGTAAACTTGATACAATGGATAGTAGACAGTGTTTCGATTTTCACTTGTCGGAAACAACATATATGGACCGTAAATAACAGAACATTCTGAATCTACTCTAACTGATACGGGCTATTGATGCGCTCAGTAGAATGTTCAGATATGTTTTTGACAAAGAACTTAATTTCGCCGGCAAATAATGCTGCCGGTGTGCATTTGTTCCAGGTGTGAATGAAAGAAGTTTTTTTCCCAATTTCGACATTTAGCTTCGTGCTTCGTTTTCGAAATAGCACTTGCACAACTTGACTTGGTCGTATTACTTAAACCCAGATGCTGTCTAGGCCAGCGTGAAAATACAGATCGATAGGGTCGATAGATTTGTCAAAAACTGCAGAGGTACACGAAATTGCATACAAATATGTATGTGCAGTAAGATTCGGGAAACTTACTTTGATGGTTTTGTTCTGTAGCTGAAATCCGTTCAGTGTTGCGATAGCTCGCTCAGCGTCCTTTGAATGGATGTAGTTTACGAAACCATAGCCGAGATTCTGATCTGAATTTGAGGGAAAATATTTGCTGTTGATATAACATACGGTCAAGGCAGTATGTCATTCATATATGGTAACTTCAAAATATTGCACATGTAGAACACTGGTCGAACACACTGTCTAGCATTACAACAACACTATTACATGCCTGAATGTGCAGAATTCACTGCACGGATATCATAGACCGCAGTGTGAGCCTATTTTGTTTGCTTCTAGAGCATTTTATCTATAAATTATTTTCTTGGTTTCTGGGATTATAGTAATGCGAATTTGCTGGGAGACTCGTAGTCTCTAACAAATGGTATAGTATTACTTTAATGTACAACACTACAACGATAAAAGACACTTAAAAACGAGCTCGTCAAAAGCGAGCACTTCCCTAATTTGTCGTTTCTGATTGGTCCCACAAGCCCAACGAGAAAAAGTCCCATTTTCTAGTGGCTCAAGCGTTCACACAGTGTTATGGGAAATTGGGAAATTTGGCAATCTAAGCTTTACATAGTACTGGCGCAACGTCGAATCCACCATGTAAAGCCAGGCTGGAAGCCTCGCTTCCCATAGTAACCGTTTGGGACCAGCCGCTGTTACCGGGTTTGAGTCCTAAGTGTACTTCGTCTTATGGTTATCCGTGTCTAAATCAAACTGTTGTTATTCATAAACTGGAAACAACTATTGTGCAAGGTGCACCTGTGCTCGAAAATTGGCTAATTCTGGTATCAAATGAAATATAGATGTGTTGATTCAGGACTGACCAAGGACACCTATGTTGTACGGACGGACAAGAGGAACATATATTCTTAGCTAGTGTGTAAAATGCCGGTCGCATATGCGTAGCAAGTTTGATCGTTGATGTTTCTCTACCAATAAATGATCCGGAAAGATACACTGCTATCAGTAATTTGGCAAATGTTTACCTTTCGGTTTGCCGAATTGATATACTTTGCAAAATTTCAAAAGTGAGTAGAGCCAACTGAAAACAGCACAACTTTGCAAACAATTTTTACACTTCTGTACATTTATGCATTTTAGATTTATTGATTAGTAGCCATTTCGCTTTTCCGCGGGAAACTGACCAAATCTTCATATGATGGATGTGTGCCTAAGCAAGTTTTTATGTCCCAGGTATCTGACAGTAAAGTTTCAAATACAGGAAACGTGCCAGCTGCTACCAACAGAATTTCAGCAATAACGCATCAGGCTTCGAAAAACTTTACTTCGAGGTTTTATACAAAACCACTATGGTTAACCACTGCGTGTACTTTATTACTAATCAAAATTTTCGGATAAATAAAGTTCCCCTTCTGACTGGTTAGCTGAAAAGACATTTTTACACGCATACCTGGCCCTGAGAAAGGAAACAATCTGCATAGATTCAATTTTTACACTCATCTGCATGCCAATTTGGTTTCGATGGCAGACTCACCTGGAACCTATGTGAAGTTCTGAAATGGTGTTCTACCTGCCCTAGCGTCTAGCTCGGTTGATTGATGATATGAGAAAATGCGGTCAGTTCTGCACACTAGACGCCAGTCAAGCTTTTGAGGGAAGTCAGCCTATTCATGAGAACCTGAGTAAGTGCATATAGTCGTTTGACAGCAGATTGATGGCCTACCACACGTAGTGAGATCATCGTTCGCTAATTTCATTACGGACTCTTGACTCTATCATACGCTAATTGAAAAGATGATGATGTCAGCCAATTTATAGTTTCACGTGATCACTTACGGATGATAACGGTGGAGATAAGCTAGTTTCTCCCTTGGTAGTTGGGCGCGGACGAAATATTACGAGACAGAAATACCTTAGTTTTCCTGGTTGCAGGCGTAAAACACTAGACACCAACGGATAAAAGACGTGAAAACAATGAGTAAATATCGGCTGACATAGCGTTCTAAAAATAGCGTCATAATTGTCGGGCTGCTGGTGGTGCTAGTTTTCGTGCATAGGATGTGAATGTTATCGGCCGTGTCTTGAAGCTAGCAAGTGTTTTTGGTTTCCATCGCGTGACTGTGCAGTAATTGCAAAAACAGGGCTAACCGGGTGGTCTGTCCGAGGAGCACGGTGTACACTCAAAAACCCAACTTTGACTCGTTGCATTGTCATTTGTAGCGACTGATCTGCAATGTATTCCAACAGCTTGACTATGGACTCTATTATATGCAACAAAAACAGGAAAGGAAGCTGTTTGTAGGCCTATAGCTGTTGATCTGTTAAACAAGCTCTGCAGTTTGCTTGTAGACGATTCGCCCCGATTAGTGACGAGAAGCGTGTAAGCAAATTTCCAAACGCAGCAGCAGCCACCTGAATTACAACCAGTTAATGCAACCGAGCTACCAATACTTCAATATATTGGCAAGACAGAGTGCTCGGACTAGATTCGAACCCATAACCTTTCGATTGTCGGCCACCTGCTCCGCTGAATGAGCTACCACAGGAGCCATTCTGTTTTACATACGTATTCCGAGGTCTTTCGAGGAAGATTTCGACCCGTTTTGTTTGTATAGATATCACCGTAACTGCAGCTAAGTACCCAAATGACATACGAAGCAGAATAGCAAACTAGACCCCGGAACGGACCTGAAAACACAGTTCGCTGCATTATCGAGACAAGTATAACCACCGGCCCATTACTGCGCTTCTTTCCGTTCCCTAATAAAGCATTGATGGTATTACATCGAGTGGTGATGAAACGTTTGATTTCCTGTTGCTGAGGTCAACGAACAAACCGACGGTCAGAGCAGTTGCTATTGTTTGCTCTGTAGGTTCGGTTTGAAAAACATTGAAATTCTCATTCGGTTGCCCGACACGTAGACGCCCGTAACTTGTGGGGACGTTACACCCTTCTCAGCAGTGTTGGGTAAAGTGGGCGAAAGACTATTTTGCTTTGTGTATTGTTAGAGCTTTTAGGTAGATGCTGCCTAACAAGCGTTTAATAATAACTCTTTGTTCATTAATCAGTCGTCTACACGAATACATGTGCTTATATGAAACGGCACCTTGACTAAATCCGCTGGCTTCACATCAGATAAACGCTACTGAAGTATACGTTACATCAACATCAAATAGAATTACGACAAACAGCACGTTGTGAGTTGCATACGTACACCAGGCAATTAATATAATTCGAAAAGTCCAGATGACTTAGATTCATTTCTGCGGTATCCAGGCCAATTAGGATAACCATTAGGGTAATTACCATAAATAAACCGAAATGATAATGTGGGATGAAAACAAGACGATCTCAGTGTACTTCTTGCATTAAAATGCACTTGAATTAATACCACCCAGTCTATCTTTGCAGTAAATCAGCCAGGATATAAACGTGTACCCTCCATATCAGCACTGCCATAAAGCGGTCTGTTCAAATTTGAACCGAAAGTTTTATGTACACGACAAAACGAATATTTTGACAGGGCAGTAAGAACAACGCATACTGAGTTTATATCTTCCTTTGTTCTCTTCATATGGTTTATTAGGGTGGACATTGTGTTTCTTTCCTTTCTGATTTTATGCGGACGTTGCCCATAAATGCCAGCTTGGAATAATCTCCAGTTTCTGGAAATTCCGCTAAGAGACTGGTAAATGCAGAGGAGCCAAGACTGCTTTTTAACAGCCCCCTCTGCCCAGATAGGGAGAATGGCACGAACACACACCAGGTGGGCCAGGTTGGATGATCCTCTGACCAAAGGCAGCAATCACTTGAAGAGAAACCTTAACAGTCAGGCACTGATCTGTCCAGATGGATTTAGTGGGGTAGATCGACCCAGGTGAGCAAAAACTCAAGTCGATCTCCAAATTCTGTCCAGTATGTAAACTTGATCATACGGGTGACGGAAGCTAGATTCATTTAGTAGGAACTACGTTTGGTTATTGCCCGCATTAAATGACCTGCATAGTTTCTTGGTGCTTGCACAAAACCCACGTGATTACTGACAGGCCGCTTCAACGCCCTAATTATGATGTGGGCGACGCTACACGGGGACTTAATGGTTTCCATCATCTAGCCACATAAATCTTATATTCATGGTCTACTTTCAGCGACTTCAATAAACAGGTGGAGATTGGATTCATAACGCGGAGCGTTAACAAAACAAGGTGGAGATGCAGAAATGTGTTTAGATCAGCAACTATGGTTCCAAAGAAAGCATCACACGATGCGTGTCAGTAAACGAAGACCTTTATTTCTTCCTCCGGTCAATATGACGATGTACTCAAGGTGAACAAAAAGTCCATTTTAGACGAGCTAAGAAGAAGACGGGCTAAGAATTAAGTAACGAGATTGTTCTGAGCAAGTGGCACATGGCTACGGTTAGGTTGTCACTCTGTTCGAGACCGCACTAAATCAAGTGAATCTGGATGCAGGAAACAGGGTTTCCTCGCCTGAAGGCGGTCGACTCATGTATAGCTAAAATACGGCATTCAATTGCCCTTGGGTGATGTCTTGTGTAAAATAAGCGGAATTAACAATAGCTTGGGTTTGGTTTCGTGCAGGTGAGTCGGCAGGCGCTCGAAGCTTGTCGCGCCACATAAGGGCTATATATAGTCGCTATATAAAGACATACAAATATGTATACATACATATACATAGATACATTCGGGATCATTTGTCAGTCAAACTGAACAGTTCTCCCTGAATTCGATAACTAAAACCAAATGTTAATACTACCACTAATAAGATTTTATGCACATCGGTCAAATTTCTGTCATAGTTACTACACTGTGATTATAGGATTCCACCATAAGCACAGGATTTTCCAAGAACAAAATGCCTATAGTAGGAGCTAGAATAAAGTGGCCGACATCAACCTACAACTGTGATCAAACCACTGGTAGCTCACGTTGCTCAGAGCAAGCTCCGCCCTTTCTTTACACAACAGCGCACACAAGCAGCTTCTACTTATGCGTAAATCCCTATTGGGCTTAGGAACAGTGCTCCTCTATGTGGGAAACTGAGAACCTTCAATAACCCTCACTTTACTCTTGAGGCAATAAAAATCACAAAACAATAATGCGGGGCGCAGATTTTAATTGAAAGAAATGTTTTTCAATGATCACAAGCTATATTCACCAAGCACCCCGACTGGGCAATATCGTTAGTTTTGGTTTGTCGTCTAAATGCTTGGACTCACTCGAGGTAGGATCTCATATTTCTCAGCAGAACAAGCTAAGCTTTCGAATTCGCGTTCATATTGTTATGTACTTACATGCGGTTCAGTGCGTACAGTCTCGACTAGTTGTGGACAACCTGGTATTGACCAGTGACCATAGGTTTCTACCCTTTATATATTCATGTTTCCCTGTCTCCAAGTATCCAAAATCAATGGGCCTCATTGGTTCAAGAGGTCGTCAGTTCGCCCGATGTGACAGTCAGCTTACAACTTTTTTGTCCTTCAATAGTCATCAAAAGGCCATATGGGTGGGTACTTCTTGGCGAAAGCATCCCTCTTACACCCTTACTGCTTAGTGTTGCGCTGTGACTGACTTCTTTTCAGGACCTCTCCTCCTGTTCAGATGGGCAGGCTGCGTCGTGTTCTGCGAGTCGTGAATACCACTGGTTAATATGATGATTTTCTGTTTCAGTTAATTTCTTTCTTTCAGGTTCGTCACAATGCTTCTTGAGTTTGACTGAACGATTGTGCACCCTTGTTTTATGTAAGTCATCTTTTTGTGCTAGACTATTCATTGGTTGCATATTCAAGTTTTTTTCTTTGTTGAGACGTTCTACATTCACCTTTTATTTATTTCCTTAATTACTGACTGATTAAAGGTATATTTCAATCGGATAAACAAATCTTCTGGATCCGAATTCACCTGTTTTTTCTACCTCTGTCTCCTGTGGTTCCCTGTACAGCGTGGAGCCAAAATTCTGGGCTGGATCTCCTTGGTTTTTAATAGAATGGATCAATCCCCATATATCTACTGGTGGCTCTTTCATTAGGAGACCAAATTGTCGTAAGTTCACGTTCCTTCTTTATTCTCTCCTTAGCTGCTATATGGCTACTACCTTCGAATCGAATTAACCTGTGTCGCTACCTTCGAGAACGGAGTGAAAATTGATCATGCTCCTACCGGCAAGTTTAGGCTTTCATGATGTTTCAGAAAATTTCCTGTCTTTTTATGCCACATAAAGATTGTTGTAATCTCTGCCTTTATTCCTTTATATCATCTTGTGTCAGCGTATATGACTTCCCTTTTGATATTTGCAGTACAACTCGCAGGCCACTCTTGTTTCATGCTAACATGACAGCATTGCAGTCATTCCAGAAGCGCCCTGGGTGTATGAAATTCTCTTCATTTTGACTCTTACTTGTATTGCTGAGATACCTGAGTTGCGTTTTCCGGTAGCACATTAGATGAGGTCTCAGTTCGCCCATTCCAATCGGGAAACACGACCCAGGTACCATTGTGTCGATACATTGCCATTATACATTTCATCAAGCTTCTGACGTAGCTACAGTGAGGTAAATCCGCTTTTGGTAGTGCTGCTGCATGGGTGCTGCAGGGTATGCAGAAGAGTATCAGTTCGTTACTAACTACAAGAAACATCCTCTGGCCCGCAATTCCAGCAATTGCACGCAAAATGAAAACAAGGGCTAAATATGTCAAGTGTTATCGGAAGTTGAATACAGTGATAGAAGAATCCCGAAGGTGACGAAAAGAAACACTATTGATGACCTTCAAAAGCTTGGAGTGCTATTGCAAAGTGTATGATCCCAAGCACTCAGGTGTTTTGTGGACTGCTTTTGAACAAGACTTCAGAGTTGTTTGTTTGGCTAGCCACAGAAGATCATTTACTGTCCAATTCAAGTTGTTTTTATGCCGCTTCATAAAGTAATAGAACATAGTGGGATGCTGGTGGAAGAAAAGAAGTTCGCCCAAAAAAGGTTTTTTCGTGTTAATGCATATTTCGCAAACTGGAGAATAAAGCATCTGTGAAAAACGCGGGAGCAGTACACTTATTTACACTCACACAATTCACTACTGAAGAATCCCTTGCATTATGCATAAAAACTAAAGATTTATTGGTTCTCGTGACAAACAAAACGGCAAACAATCAACGTTCATTAGCGTCACATATTCATATCATTCCCCCACTGAGACTGCAAGCAGCTTTCGATCAATTGATGGTGAACATGGATGGTAACATCGGTTATCCTGTCTGGTCCAGACTGTGTGATCAGATTCAGCCAAATACTTGGATGAATCAGTCCGCAGAACAGCAAAAAAACTCTGTAATTAGTTCAGACGCGGCTCTACACCTCTGTGCACGTAAGAGATTTCATCTAAGAAACCTATTTTTCTGACGCAAATAGACATCTACAGTCAGGCAGTATAATGGAGATGTTATGAAGCCGATTTCTGAAAACACGCCACAGCACTGAACTACTTAAATATTAGGTTTACAAGCGTTTTAACACCAGGACAAACAGGTTATCATTGTTTGTCGAGGAAGGACTCCGAGTGGAACTTTCGATATAGCACTGATTGAGAAATACATAACCTAATCCACTGCGATCAAAGTTAACCTGGACTTTAAACGCAGCAGGGTTTACTCCGGTTTGGCTAAAATGTAGTTCTTTCCAACTATAGTTCCCGTCTGAAAAAAACTAACCAATCCTTCAATTCTGAGAATAATTGTACCTGACGTACAATACACAACTTTTTCGTGACTCGAAACATAATGCAAATGGGCCTCGAAATAAATATCCCGTCTGGCAGCTTCGCCTTAGAATTCCAACAATTGATGTAACCTATCAGTTTCGCACTCAAACCTAGACACATGGACAAACACATTCCCATATGAGATGAAATTTGAGGAGAAGTCAAAAGCCCCGTATGCTGTGCGTGCAACAATGACTCATTCGGATCACATGACTAATGCTGAATCGATAACCCTCACAGCCAATCTCTGAGTAAAGGCTGTTAGGCATACTCTAAGGTGAGCTGAATTAAGTGCAATCATTTCTAATGATGCATGCACGTTCCCAGGACTGAGATTGTATTTTATTGAGACAGCTCCCAAGCTATGTCTGGTTTCTGGAGCATTGAAAGCTGAGTGATCCACTGTTCACAGTAAAGATAAAGACTGATTGGATGGTCTATACGAATATCCAATGGTGCTCGCCTGTATGGCTGGCCTCAGTAACTTGCGAGCTGTTCGCTACGGCCCAGGTTTCACCTTTTGAATTTACATGTCTCTTGTACATACGGAACATAGCCATCACAAAGTATGTCTTTAACACGAAATAGCTCACCAACTTGTTATCACAGATTCCATATGAAGGCAGTTGGAAATCGTCCACAGCTCAGAGAGGCAATTAAGTGGTCTACTTAGTTAATGCTCATAGTGACGTCGGCAACCCTAAAACAATGTAGTTTGAACATCATTCGGAATTTGGAAACAGCTATTCGACACAATGAAATCAGGGAGCAAGTGCTGGTAAGTTACGGAAGTTGACACGGCCAATAAAAGTAGCTGACATCCACTTTCCAGGGTTCTGAAGCAGGGAAAGTGTTCAGGACCTTATGAGTTTCACTGCTTGAATTCGGTTCTGAAGTCTGGTTGGGGTTTAGGTAGGATAATTTTGTTCCAGTAGTCTCAGATAATCCACCGCTTTCTCGTATGCTTTCTACCGTCATTCATGCTTGGGGGAGTGGCCGATACCAGATTCTTGTTGCCACGAGCCGCCGTAATCATTAACTTGTTCTGCTTCAAAAATGTCCGCAAACGTTGCAACAGCTCCCAGGCTGGGTCCTTGATTCCGGAGACGTCTGATCCTACGACCGAAATAAAACTTTCATAAAACTTGTGAGCGAGCACATGACAACTGCCTATGACAGTTAACGACTGGTAGTTCAGCTACGGTCTGACAGCGCAACAACCGAAGCCCAGACCAAGCTTATCATCCATGACCATCAACTCAACACGCTTATCAACATTCTGGATCTCATATTCGTGAATGTTTTCTCCCATAGAGAATACTGAGGTAGAGGATTTTATTCTGCACGAACTGCTTTTATTGAGTTTCCTGGCGGGATGCAACTGGTTCTATGACCTCCCCCCCACCTATGTTAGCCATCCTTCATAAATACGTCATTTCAAAACACTTAGTACGGGTTGATCTTCGCATAAAAAGAATCCGCATCATCGTTTTAGTTGGGCATATGGCAGGGCATCTCCTCTGTTTCAAGACGACAAAACTCTCTCAATGACCAGCTGAACATGTTTGCGATACACAGTGGTGTACATCTTCACATATGAATGTGAACCGATGGATAAACTAACGCATAATGTAATTTCTGATAACGCTACAAGTCAGCGCAACGATGTATCCCTTTGATATCTATTGATCTGTATGACATCAATTCTCTGTCCGATTCCAACTAAGTGGAGATAAATGGACAAACCCAACTAGCATCTTCTCTGACCATTCAAAATACGAAGAGTGGGAATTAGAATAACACGGAATAAAATGCTAGTGTGGCCATTTTCAAATCCTATGACCAATTGGTGCAAGTGCGCCTATCTGCATCCACACAACAGGCAAACAATCTCTATTATGTTTGGTTTCCCGACTTGGAGAGACCGAGCTTGTTTCTGAGACCCTCAGTCGCTTTGCTCATGTGATATACCAGGGAACTTGGGTTATTAAGAGGAAGCCTGACAATCAGCAAACTTGAGAGCACTTTCACTTGTTGATAATGCAAGTGAAAGGATTTATTCGTCGTGTGGGAAAGTCATCCAGATTTGGATGGCTGGGCCACCCGCAGATAAGCACCTTGCATAAAATCCAGATATGCTGCAGAATAATCCGGTGACAATCAAAGCGTCGACTGATCTCATCTTGATGCAAAGTCTCTGAAAGACGGGTTTACATATGATTTTGTTTTAGTTAACTCTCTAAAGTGGACAGCAGAGACACAAAAATAGGAGTTGGATGGTAACGTACAGTGCAGAAAGTGTTCTTTATGCCATCGGTTTTGCCCAAAGTTTTTCCCAAATTGGACCGCCGAAAGTGCCAACATCAAAACCCAAAAATAGCCGCTCACTGGGGGACATCACTAAACTCTATTGAGTCAACCTTACTGACAAAACGCAAAAATGCTTAATTTAAAAAATCAAGCCCACCCAATCGGCAATACAACCATCCACTTGCATCAGGTTATCAGTGACCGACAGAGACATTAAATATGCCGGAATGAACTTCGTATGCATTGCAATGTGATACGTTTGATTGATGAGCAATTTTATAACAAATGACTTGCAGAAAATTACGGAAAAATTCGACATTCTTAAGCTAAGCAAAATTGACTGACTGTTACGTACATCTGAACAGCAGGTGTCTGAAATGTAAGACAGAAAACTTAATTGTATTCCAAGGTGCAGGCTTGTGCAACTGATGTATATGAAACGCGCAGACGAGAAGAAACCTTTCTGCGAGACTGGAATAAAAATGAAATACATAGCTATTGCGTTGCGGGTGAAACTACCGTAAAACCTGCATCACATGGATCACCTTCCCCAAAACAAGCAACTGAACCCCTTCCAGTTTCAATAAACTTGATATGTTCGGTGAAAATTATAATTGCGAGGTTGTCCATAGGTGACAAACATTTCCCCCGAGGTTCTATTGCCAAGGATCATCAAGGGACGGTCCTGTACTGAACACCTCAAAAGATTAGGAAGACCGAAAGCACTCCTGCAAATACACACACGTCGCCGTCTAGTGTCGCCTTGATCAAAAGGAAGTCCAATCGTGCGATAGCGGTAATTCCTACCATTTCCAGATCCGCACTCATCAGATGAGCCACACCGTTGGTGCAGCTCAAGAATGATATCCGATATTGTTGTTTGTTGGATACCGTGCACTTCAAAATATGCTAAGATTTTACCTGGTTTTATCTGGAAAAATAACATTTCTCTTTCAAAAGGCAATGAATTGTATCAAAAATACTTTGTATGTCAAATCAATATTGGTCGCTGATTTATTAGGCAGCTGATTTGAGGTATGTTTTAACAACAATCTTTTCACGCTAAACGGCAAAGGAAAATTGAATGTTCAACGCTTCGCGCAACTACATGGGCTAGTGAAAACAGTTTTGCATGAAAGTGCTACGACCAGCAATGTGTATTGGCATCCACCTTCCAGAAGATGAGTTTCCGCACCCTCTGAACTTGTGACGCGGGAATTTTTCAGCTCAGCTGGGAAGAATGAACAAGTAATCGTGTATAATGAAAAAAGCCAGCTAGATAAGTTGATTGAATTTTGGGTGTGCGTTGTAGGTATGAAGCATATGCTCCAAAAAAGGGAGTCACCCGCTTAGTGTGGGCTTTTTCAAATTCGTGCTCAGAAGCAACATGCGCATGTCGTGGATTTTGCTGCTACGCATGTTAAGATTTTGTGGCTTTCCCTTTGGTTGTGGAGGAAATCTTGTTAATACTGATGCCGAGAGCTTGTGTTGCGTGTTTTCTCCATCTTTTGAAAGCCGTTCTGATGTGTGGTTAGATGAAACGACATGTATGTGAGTACTAAGTCTGGCACAATAGATTTGATAGCGGTTGTGAACAGTACAGTTGTTGCTGACGTTCAAAACCAGGGGAACTGGATTGCCAACGTACCCAATTCTTCTTCGGTGAAGTTTGTGGAACCCGTTCTGTAAATGTACGTCATGCCTGCACGGTGGTGACATAAGTGAGAAAACCTGTGTCCGCCGACCGAATAAGGTGAATCTCAGCGGGCACTTTTCCGATTATTGCATTACCTGCGAATCGCCCCGTGGCAAAACATGAAAAAAAACTACATTTGATTCATCATCAGAACGCTCTAAAACATTCACAGTGTCTGGGCTGCGGTTTGATTATGTCTAGTATATTTCAAATTAATTTTTTTTCCTTAATCTCTTTCAGATGACGTACAGCAAGACACCGATTCGCAAGACACCGATTCTTACCCGGTTTTTTAGGGTGAAGTAGAACCTACTTGTTCGAATGTTGAGAAACTGATATAAGAGTAATATATTTTTCTACAGAGAACCTACAATTCTGCAGCAAGTCTGAACACAAAATTTGTTTCCGGCCACTCGTTTAGATATTATCTGGCAATAGAAGCTTCTTGGGAACAATTTATCATCTGCTAAAGGCTCATCAGCGATAGATCATATTCAGACAGCACAAGAATTAATAGCTACTGATCGTTAATTTCCCTCAGCTCAAAAAATTAATGCTAACCGTTGCTCACCCTTTGTTGCAAGTGATGGTTTTTTTTAGCTGATTAGCTTGTATTACAGCCGATTAGTGTCCTCCTGAACGTTGACAACCATCGCTCACAAACGAGAGATTCAGCTGGGTTCCAAGTGAGTCTCTAAAAAACCAAATTAGCTTGCAAATGAGTGTATATTCGCTAATTTCGTGCAATTTGGTTTCAGTTAGAACATAAGGTTGACAGAAACCCTGGAACTGCGTCTACATGATGAGCCCCAAAAAGGGCGAAAGCGGTCGTGGGCTGTCGACGAATTTTCAGCAACCTTATGAGTAGTGCATCGCGAATAAAATAATATTCAGCCGCAACGCCTTTTCGTGGCCACTGTCTCGCAACTGAGGTATACGAGAGAGCTCAGATTCAGCTAGGTTTTTCAAGTTTTGACATACAACATCAGGTAGGGCAGAATTATGTTCGAACCGTTAATTTCTTGTTTAGAAACCCGAGGCTTAACCGTGGCTGTTCACCAGCTAGACCGAACACCACAAACAGAACCGACCATGTAACAAACCAGTAGGATAAACTGAGGCATAGCAACAGTGTGCTTCCTGACTTTAGACAGTAGCGTGGTGCACCGAACAAAACATCCCGATCAATAAAGAAGCACCCTTACTAAAACTATCAGCCTCTGTGACAACCTCATTAACCATAGATGTTTGTACAACCGAAAAATTCCTCGGTTAACCTGGTCACCTGCATACAATAAACGCAGGTTTCTGACTTGAAATGAACTGATTTTATTTAGGCCTAAAACAAAAGCCACATATTAAAGAGAGGTATGGGTGAGAACACGTTAAACAAGCCTAGCATCTTTTTCACTTCCCGAAAGCAATGAAAATCCTCTTCCTCAAAGCCGCTTTGATTGTGGTTCAAATTCTACGCCTATCAAGGTCGACCATGTAAGTACATGTGCGCCGTTTGTTGAGAACGTCGACATCTGGTTTTTAACACCTTTTGTTGCACACGCAAAACGGGTGAAATAAATGTTTCTGTTGTTTAGCTACGGAAATTTCATTTATCTCCAATAAATCAATACTCCCTGCTTACTTCATATTTTGCACACAAAACCTTTAGAGCGCACAAAATGCAATTTTTAAGCAAACCATTTTTTAGTCCTTTGACCTCAACGACACTCCAAATTGTCTTTGCAACGATGAGCAAACCCACTGCTATGCTGGTTTGAACTCTGATCCATCCGAAGAAGATACCATACACCATAGCATTGCGAATAGTTAAGGATTTTGTTCACGAGTGAATTGTATCTTCCGAGCATTAAACTGCCTAGGTGATTAACATTTTTCTGGCCAGGAAAGAATGTTGGCGAAATACGCAAGCTAATGAAGGCTGTTCAGTGGTTTCCGAACAAATAAAACTGCTTTAAGTTAAGAAAGGATAGTGGCGACAAAGAAAGGCTTCCGAAAAAAAAACGTTGAACTTCTCCGCACTGCTGAGTGTCCGCTGACTAGAACATCAAAGATGCAACGCTACAAAGACAAAAAGATACAGAAATTACGTGACGCTTAATGAAGGAAAGATATGTTTTCAGATGGCTTCGACAAACTGATGAATGTACGGTATATTTCATACAAAATGGGATGAGTTTCAGCCCAGTTCATGGTCTGGACCCGTGATAGTTTAAAGTTTGGTTTGTGTAGATGTCTAAACTTAATGGGTAGTTCTTCAACCGAAGAACAGCTGATTATACGTGAAAAGATAAGCGCATATGAGTACCAGGACTCAAGAGAAACGACTGAGATCCGTAAATTTTCAGCATCCTGATACAACGATTCACCCGGGTCAGGTTGGATGCTTGCGATACAGTCTGTTCGATCAAAACTGCCTGAAAGATATACCTCAGCTGTACTAAATAGTTTTGACCCATTCACGGACTTAGTTGTTGCTCTTACCACCAGTCCGTGTGCGAACCTAAGGCACATTGTTAATTGTAAATCGTCTGTTCATATGTTAAAGAATAGAACTTTACAATTCCGATATAACTGTGGCGACACTTGCCGGTAGAACAAAAAGTCTCAAATTGAACGTTGAACAGTCCGAGCATCTGGATCCCAAATGGAGAAATTATGAAAAGTAGGGTATACGGAGTACGAAGCCTCCCAACAGCCGATGTGCAGATGGCAAAGTTGCTATTTTGTCCCTTTTTATACATGCAATTTGCTACTCAATAAATTCTATTAATCATTCTTTTTCCACTCGCATCCTAGTTCAGAGCGTTTGGATGTCCATTTTACTGCCTGGAATTTAACTGACTTTAAAGAATATTTGATCGACGCAGTGCCTGACTTCATTCAACAGATTTTATGTCTAGTGTGCTCACCACATCACACGGCCACGCTAATTCGGTTTGTTTAAATACCTCTCTCTAGTTCTGCCGTTGGGGTGGTGTTCGCTCTTGGGAATCAGTGCTAAATACAGAATATGCTATTATGATAAGCGAATCCGCTCATAGCAAAGTCATTCAGCTGCAACAGCTCTGACATTCTTCGGAAGAGCGCAAGGCAAAGATGGATTTCTATGCATAGAAATTTTATTGTGCTAATGGCAGAAGGTTGTCTGCACCTGATTTAATACCAGTCAACTGTGATTTTGAGCAGTCATGATAACGGTAAACAATTCTTTGTCACATTTACCACGAGCTGTTTACACAAACAAAGATAATGAGTGTTGTTGTGCCTCTTGAGAAAACAATTTCCATCAGCTATCTTGCACCATGTATAAGACTGAGGGTTACAGTCGTTCATTACTTTAAAACAACGCAGTGGAAGACACCGATATAAGGCTATTCGGGTGTGATACCGAAATTCAATTTTCAAGACAAGAGTTCAAGACAGCTTGTCATTACGGAGGATTTGGGGAAAATAACGCCAGAACTGATTGCAGAATAAGTAATAACGGAGGTTGTTCTCACCGGCATGCATCACATACGTTCGTTATGGGAGCACTAAGAAGAGATTTTATCCATAAGCGGTGCGTTGTCGTCACAATGCGCCCCTAAATAAAGTGTGCTGCATGTCGAACAGGCCATCCAACCATGATAATGAGAGAGCCAACAGAATTCTATCAGTAAACTACCATACTTTAAATATTTCGGGATTGTTGGGAGTATGAGGTAATTTGGGAAATTTAATGACACCTGTCCTGTAAGTGAAGCCAATTTATGCTGAAAAAACAGTAGTTTCATCCTTGTTGAAAATCATCGAAACTCCAGTTGAGATTCTCGAACTGGTGACATTCCGTTAGTAGCTTGAACGCCCAACCATTTAGCCAAGAACAGCTGGTCAAAACTTCGACAGAAGATAGCGCTGTTCATCCTACGTTCGCGGGATCCACATCACATGTTGACTGGTTCTTCTAGTGATGAATTCCCAGATAGAGGTTTATTCAACGGGTGAATTCTGCACTTCCTCTGAGCTACTAACAGATAATTATTTAACACAACTTTCAATTCTCGGGACGAAATGGGCTTCAGAAACAACTTGGCAAACATATTATAAAGTATGGCCCCTTGATATGCAACAAAGCAGAACGTTTGGATGCTGCATGCAGTAGCTCGAACATCAATTCAACTGGCCTCCTACTACATCCATTCTGGAGTCGTGGACTGTGAATATGGAGCCACCTTTAAACTCAGAAATGTCCGAGTGTATTTCTTATCTTTCTGGTTCGGACGACATTCCACCTGCTGTTTTCAAGGCTTCTTAGCCAGTGCCTTGCTGATCTATTCGAATCTATCTGGAAGAAGGAGACCCTCCCAGACAGCTGGGGTGAATCGATAGTAGTGCCCATTTTCAAAAATGGTACTCGCAGTGGATATAGAAACCACAGAGATATCAGCTTGACTCCTGTTGTAACAAGGCTTCTGGCGTCACTGATTCTTCGTCGTCTTTCGGTGGCACGCGATACCTTGACTCCTGAGAATCAAGTGGGATTTCGACCATATCGAGGCTGCGTTGATCACATCTTTAAGCTCTATCAGTTGTTAAAACAACGTTACATGTACAGACGACCCACAATCTTGGTATTCCTTGACTTCAAGGATGCTTTCGATTCTGTCGATCGATCAGTGTTGTTAACTAGAGTTGCACACAGGGTATGCTCCAGAAGTTTGTGAACATAATCCGATCACTTTATTTACGTATGTCTTGAAAGTGTACGATGAGCTCTCAAAAAGTTTCCTTACAAAGTGTGGTTTAGGACAAGGGTGTCCTCTTTATCTATAATTGTTTAACTTCATCATTGATGAAATAATGAGGCTAACACTGGACGGTGTTCAAAATCCCGGTGTTCAAACTGGTGCTGGTAAGAGCCCTTTCGATTTTGAAGTTGCAGATAAAATCGTCCTCATGTTTGAAGACTAACGTGAAGCGCAGTCTCTGTTGAATGGACTGAATACGACCTTACAATCTTCGTGCATGCACCTTGCAGCTTCAAAGTGCAAAGTAATGCTTCACAACTTGCAGTCTCTGAACGTACGATTCAAGGGAATCACTGGAAGTTGTGGAGAATATTATGTACTTCGGTCGTTGTCGTGGCTCTTACTGAAATATGTCTGATGAAGTCAGTGCAAGAGTCTCAAAGGCTTGAGTCACGTTTTTTATCTGCGTCACTTGTGGCGTCAAAATGGCATATAACAAGATCGTAAGGGTCGTATGTACCAGGCTACAGTAAGAGCTGTGTTGTATAGGGGTGAGACGTGGCCTGATGATGTAAAACGTCTTCAGGTTCTTAGCCACCGATGCCTTAAAAGCGTTGCTGGTTTTGGATGAAGTCAGTGTATGAGTAACGAAGCGATTAGAAAACGGGTCAGAACAGCGTCTACCGAGACGAGTGTCGTTCTCAGTACCTCCTTCAGAGTTGCGCAAACCGCGAAATGGGCAACGTTTGACTCGGTAGAAGGGAGTGTAAGAGGCCACGAACAGTTTGGGTGTTGCTGATGTTGTACGCCTTCCAGGATGGAATCTCCGTTACCCTGCCTGTGTTTCACTGGAGACAATGCAAAATATGACGGTGAGTCAATGTCAGCAACCTTTGTGCTTTCAGTTTCTTTTCAGATTGTCTGATTGAGTGTTTGGAGGTGTAGGCACCTCAAAATGGGTATCACAGGCCAGCACTAGATCTCTTCCTTCACACACCACTTATTCTCTTCATTTCATCCAAGGGCTATAAATATAATCAGATGAACCTTACGGTTGTAGGGCAGTGAAGTATTAGTGTCAACAGTGATGTTACTGATTTTGATGATGATGGTGATCATAAAGCATGTACCTGTTAAGCATAGCTTCCGACTACTACCAGCATCACCTTTTGTTCGGTAACAAATCCTTGGGAGGCGTTACCCTCAATTTAACCATAAGCATATGTACCTGACAACAAGACTATTTGCATACTTAGTATTGATATCTAGGGTCTCTATGTATAATTTCGAAAAGGAATCCCATTTTTCTTGTTTCTGCGCGCAACCTTGTCCTGTTTTGTTTCGCAAAGAAAGCTCCATCGCACGCAATTTTCGTGAAATCTGCCTTGTAAAACCAGTTAACTGGTTTTAGTGCTCTGATCTAGCAACCATACTTCTGAGTAGGACATGGAAAAAGTTGTATAGTTTGACTGTAAACAACAGAACAATTACTGGATCTCAGTGGGACCGTACCTTTGGCCGGTAATTGGGCCAAATGCCCGGACGCATTATCCGAAGCAGTTTCTTGGATTCACATGCAAAATCAGTAAAGTTAAAGCGGGTATTTGTTCCCATACTTCACAGTACATGCATGTGTCTGCATTGGAACAAACCACTTGATCTATTAAAGATAACGAATTTAAAATAACTAGGTTACCTTTAAACGGACAACTTTACATAAGAAAATGCGGCACAGCCTAGAACATCAAGAGATACTGCGCAACCTCCCGGCTTTACGTTGATAAGATGGTGATAACAACATCGTTTATCAGCTACTATCAACCAACAGGATTTCATTCAATGACTGTTTACGTGCCTACATGCAAACTACACTCGTTTGCACGTATATTTGGTTTTCGAAAGAAAGTCGATAGAACTCCAGCTGGGCACTGCTTTGGTGATGCTTTTCAACTGAATAGCCACGTAAAGGCCCTACTCAAGAAGTCGCTATTCTGGAGTGTCCTGTACGCCCCATTAGAAAAAGTGTCGGTGCTTGATTTGACCAAGCCGGTTCACGTTCACAGGTTCAAGAAAAACCAAGACCCGGCAGTCCGACTAAATGTACATGAGGTTATCCAAGTGGCTACACATACCCTATTCGCATGCACTTCTGGTCACAGAAGAGGTTCACTCAATCCCACACACTACCAAAAGCGGTGAGAAACATATATCTTTATCATAAATGGTCAACCCAGTGTACTGAGTAAACAAAGACCAGTTTAAAATTAAGTATGAATTTTATAACGTCAGAGGAAAAAGTGAAAAATCACAAATACGGCTTGGCAGCAGAAATCATTTTTGTCTGGTGTGTGAACACCGGATGCGGGACAGCTTCGTGTACCAGCCTAAGTTTCGTTCAACTTAGCGGTATTCAAGTAATCAGGCTGAACGGTTTCATTTTAGTGATTTTGCAAACAATCTGGCGATCAGATGTATGTCTAAGCAAACTAATTACCTGTTTGGACGCCACTTTTCCGAGCCGTTTACTTTAATTGCCGGAACAAAGGCATTATGCTGCATTCAATTTCTCAAAAGTGGTTAAATGCCCTCTTTCTAACCATTTTCCTGTTTTAGAGTTTGGAATTAGAATTTTTGGCGTTCAAATTGTGCATTCAAATTACATTTTCCTGAACGTCTGTGGCAAGAGTCATTGAAAATGAAATCTGGCCTTGCCAACATTCCTTCCATAGGGGACTACGCAACTGATAATCTCGTTACAGTGTTCACGAAGGCAGCATTTTGCGTAGATAGTTCACAAACATTTACTGATCAAACGACCGATTCAGTGTGAAAGCCTATCAATGTATTGCTATTACCGCCTTTGTCCAGAAGGAGACTGAAAGAGGTGTTGAGCGTTCCCTACGCTGGAACCCTAAGCTATCTCAAGTGACGTGGTTAGATGCATAACCAAAAACAAACAGTCGTGTAAATGTTACCATCGCCAAGGAAAGCACATGGAAGATTGCACTCCGTCGGTTGCCACCAAAATTCGATTTCATTGTCAGCAGAAGTGAAATCAAGGGGAGCTTGCGGAGCCAAATATGTTACTGCATGGAGGCGCCGGGCACTGATGCCGACCAGAGATAATACGATTGAAGAACAATTGCGCAGAAGAATAAGCATGACTGCATTACAGTTGACACCCCTGGTTGAGTGGGCAGTGTTTTTCCATAGATTCTTTTCACTTTAAGCGTAACCCTAAACCTCTTCTAGTATACACGGTTCAATAATTCATGGGAGACGCCCACCAACGTTACGTCAAGATAGCAACTGACAACCTGGATGTATTTAACTGGCCATTCGGTTTATGGTGACGGTGGAACGGATATTGGCAGTGAAAGAATTCTTTGTCAGCTTACAAAACGTTCGGATTACTCGTGCTCGAAAAAATCACATTTGCTGCTTAACTGGTTGATCGACAATAAAATTTAACTGAAGACGTAGCGTCGGCTGATTTGACTGAGCCAAAAGTGCACAAGTTATACGACCCAAAAGTTGCTCTTTTTTATACTGCAAACCGTTCAGTGTTCCGGCTAACATCATTTTTGTCCTAGTCTCATTCATCGTGAACCCTGAAGTAATCGCTAGAAAACATAGCAACGACTGATTAAACATGAGATTTGCTGACAACACGTTTACCTGACAGCATTTAACAAGACTCTCCTCTATCAGTCGTGATAATAGATACTAGAATACTTAATATAACTTCCTGGAAATGGAATGCTTTTTAAGTAAATGGTCGCCATTCCAATAATAAGGCATCAGCACTACGACAGAGGGTGATTGGCCGTGTGTGCGTGACTTCCTGATTTGTTAAATTGCGTCTACAAGTGTCAAAAGCGCAGACCTACTGCTTCTGTGATTCCTAATCCCCCAGTTTTCAAAAGGGACATGCTTGTCAAACCTCTGGGCATCACAGATGACCATCCATACTTGTAGTCTTTCCACTCTTTGAACATTGCCCTCCTTTAATCGGTGATTACTCTATAATCGGATTCTCACAAGACCAACCGTAGTTCGATCCACCAAATATAGGTACTCCATAGTTAACAGCTTTTATTTTAAGAGATGTACAGTGATACAATCTATGGCATATAACCATAACCATTCCACACAAATCTCCCTTGTCTAACAATGTGCCCGTCAATTTATTTCACAGATGGACGCGATATAGATTCACGTACCGTTTGCAATAGTCGTTATAACGCGATTCGCCTCCAATGAATATCAAAATGTTCCGCCAATAAAGGGGACATGTTACGTTTTGCCAACAAAATTCAAGTAAAGTACTATGCACTGCTTTTTTCAGCTTCTGTTCAGATAACCACAGAAATTTCGTTATATCTACTCTTAAATCTCCAAGTGTTCTTGCACATATGCAGGTTAGACGCTTGCTACTGCACCTGAATATTGTTCATTGAACTCTGCCGCTAAATCACTAAAAACCTGGAAACATTGTTCAAACTAGCTCAGTTTGAACAAAAAACAGAAATGCAACTGTCGTTAAGGGGAACAAGTTATCAAGTGAGCAGACTATGAAGGATTCGCATAAACGGATAAATTGTCTTAGTTCGTCATTAATACAGGGAGCAGGTTCGTGACACAACTAAATGCTTCTAACTCATTTAATACTTTCTGGAGTTCCTTCTCAGTTATCTGGCTCTGCTGCTTCAATTTGAACCTTGTCCGTTGCCAACTGGAAGGCGAAGGTTATACTGTTATAACAACCAAATGAACAGACGTTCAATGAACTGTTTCGCACTTAATCTAGTTTTTTTCAGAGGGCGGGCATGTCTGCTCTATCAAAGAAGACCTTGGTGATCATACTTATCCATATGACAGTTGCTAAATATCAATCAAACGTTATTGATAGCTCGTAAGAAAATATGGCAATGGATACAGTAGGAGATTCGGCTCTGAAAATATGACCAACCTGTTGTAGATTGCAACGTCATATGTTGGAACGGTTCACTTGCCAGAACTGAAATTTTGGAAGGCTTTTTTTTGTTTATGGTAGCTGGTAAACTCTAGCGCTTGAAAACCCCGAAATACATGAGACACCATGAACTCAGGAAAAGAGTTGTCAGCTAGTACAATGGTTTATACTCTAGTTCAATGTAAAACAAATCATGGTTACCGTTTGTTTTCTTGTCATGTATGGAATGGCTTGTTTTCTGTGGTGAAAAACGGGCGAGACTTTTGGAGGTTTAGGAAGAAACACATCGAGAGAAACCCATTTTATCCAGTCAAAGAACCCCGAAGAAGCATATAATAAATCTATACTCCTATTGTTCAATTGCAGTGAATAGAAGATGTAACCGCCTTAAGTAAGGACTGCGAATTCATGATCTATAGCAAAATCTGCGTTACCCGACCTATCATTGTATCCACCGACACTTGGAAATGTGGCATCCTTCTGAATACAGATCTCGGCAATTCGACTGCACTACAAGGACAAGATTAGCTTGTTCCTGGAATATACCATCAAAATCTGATTGTCCAGATGAGGCTCAAACACAACAATCTGAGCGCCCAAGCAGTGTTGAAACCAAGAGGTTTCATTGAGGGTCAACAATGTTCTGCCGTGAGAGTTTTTGTTAGTTCTAGACACAAGCATGTCTGAGTGTTGACGGGCCTGATTATATTTTACCCAAGAGTTTGACTAATGTTTGCAGATGAATTATTGATATAACTGGTCCTACTTCACGCATTTACTCGTGGACAGCTCATGGCTTCATATAAGTTCAACATTTTTGGTTGTTGGGTTGTAGTACAGCATAGTGTAGTGCAGTAAGGTATAGTGCAATACGGTATGACATTGCCTAATAGAGCAATACAGCGTGGTACAGGATAGTGTAATGTGCCATTATCTGGCGCCATTTAGTACCATACTAAAACAGGGCTGGATATAGGATCCTTCCAGGATTCATCCACCGCAACGCATCATAACTTTTGCCCTATGTCTATGTAAGCATAAAATCACCCCTAACGTTACCATTTCTTCATGTTTTTAGGTTCTATTAACCAACGCTTGCATAAGTGTCGACATGGTAGAAATAGGTATAACGAAACCAATGACGACGAAGAAAAATTCGATTGATCTAGTAGCAATGAGACCAATGGATTTGGTCTCCCTGAGGAGAGGCCACATCAAGGTCAAACCCTTAGATTAAAAATAAATTTGAACGCGAATATCGGTAGCACCAATTTTTCACTTCGTGACTGGAGTGCACAATAAGCCTGGCTATTTTTATGTAAACATTTTATCGGCCGTCAGGATGAAATCTCCAATGTTCTTTTGTAAAGCAGAGCGAAGCAGTGTGCAGGGTAATGGTGTGCGCAAGATCATGCATACATTTCTAGCACGGAATGGCCTTCGGTTATGAATGTTTTTGTGAAAGGCAACCCTATAAATCGGATTGATCACTCCTGTTCTGAATGATCAACGGCCATCGGATTTGTAGCCTGCGATGTTTGGAGGGAGACTGTCGCTTGATCCATTTTCGACCAATACACGGACGCGTCTGAGTTATCCGCTACGATTCGTAATCCCTCCGCCTACAGTTGCACAGACTGAATGAGATTTAACATGACAGGTAAGCTTGTTGTAGACCATGAGGATTGCACAAATTCCTTCACACACCGATCTTCACATCTCCCAAACTGGAGTACATCCTAAAGCGGCCATCTTGTGTTTGTTTGTCCATGCCAACAGCTTTCTTTTGTTCAGCTTAATGCAGTGTCTCAACGTTTGTTGCAACTTATTTAGGTTAAGCAGTTATTTGGACGCTTCCCAAGACATTAGGCTATTCAAAATTAATATTAATTCTCTTCCTGTCTATGGGGGTGAGGTGGCTCAGTGGTCAGAGGGCGAATCTACTGAACGGAAGGTCTGTGGTTCGAGGCCTACCTGGGCCTTTTGACCTCCTCTGTCTAGGTGTGGGCTCTCTGGTAGTATCCCAGTCTTCGTGCTTTGTTTGGCATGATAGCTAGGCGCCGAAAGGATGTTACAGCACGAACGAAGGAAAATATCCTGACAATGAAACATGCTCTAGGATGACGTGTGATCGACAATCCACCATCGACATGCACAACAGAGAAATCTCAATAGTATCGCTCTTTCCCACTGCGTCAGACTAACTCTCTCAGTAAGAGTTTGGCACCAATAGCACCACTACCACCTTATCCTTTAACACCACTGGATTATTTCCGCAGGCGACTTTATAACACCTGTTCAAAACCGTGTCCAAGTCAGAAGAGAGGTGGCATTCTAGTATCTGGCGTCCAACATCAATACATAATAAAAAGTGCACTTTGCTTCACCATCGCCCAAGTGATCAGTAGACATTACGCACAGCTCTCGCACAATAAATCTTTGTCGTGGAGTTAGTTTTTGTACAAGTTTTATTTTAGTCTGAATAGACAACCTATAGCCCGCCCATTTCCAACAATCCAGCACACAGCGCCTAGAGACCCGTACTGGCGTTTACTCGTGTTGACTTGGTCACGCAGCCAGTTTCACAATATACACACTATATTCTTCAGCGGTTTTCATGAGAACCTTCGACAAGGGCAGGATACAAAAGCAAAGTTAGTCTACACAACTAAAAAACAAGGAGCAATTCCCGAATTAATGGACTACCCTTTAGAATTAAATAGTTTTAGGGTTTCATGAAGGTGTTTCTAGGTTACTTATTCCTTTTTGAATCGGTGAATTTTTAGAAACATCTGTTAAACCCCCAGTTATCTAATGATAAAACTTTGAATGATATTTTTTCAGAGACTTCTCAAAGATAAGAGCAAATGATGCGTACTATCCTAGTAGAAATCCCCATAGCTAACAAACTTGAATGTCAGAAGTGGATTAGAGCGCGAAAACATTGTGGCCAGCCAAATATGCCTCAGGCTGCTTGACTCACACACAGTGGTCAGAAGATTCACAGCCGTTTACAACAAAAATAGATGTTCGCGAAGCCATCCTAACTGATGCATTTACTTTCCAAACCCGTATTGAATGGGCTTGAAATCATAAAGTGCTTGCTGATTCCTACCACTCTCATTAGAACCTAAAAATAAGGGAAGGTTCTTGTCTGCTCTAAATAGGTTCGCTATGGTGTATTTCAATCGTAATGCTCTGAAGGACGTCAACTGTGTCCTTGATAATTTGTCTAATGGCTTTAGGATGGAACTGGAGCACCGATGCTTAATATCCAAATAAATACTGCAAGAACAACAGCCAGAAGATCACAAGTAGTTCATGGACAACTTCATCTAAGTAATCCCTAGCCCTTGTAAGCAGTTCAGTGAGCACAAAACCCAAAGTGTTTGAGAATACATTACTATTGATTTCCGACTCTCATATTCCGCCAATTCTTCTCAAAACTGGTTGACAGGATTCACGGTAGAAAATCATGTAGGAAACCTCGGTGATCTGCTTGACCTGAGAACTTGGAAAGTGGTATCACCTTCGATAATTTCGATGAATTGCTGTGCATCGGATTTTCGCTGCATTGTTTTGTCCTCCAAAATGTTTTTTTTGTCACTTGCTGTCTGGGCAATCAAAACCAGAGACGTATTTTTTCACGTCACTTTTATCGGAAGAGCATGACACATGTACCTCTTATATCCTCTATATGTGTCCAGTAGGAACGGGGTTCTAGTTCCACTTGCTTTCTGGGAAGCAAGCTTTATCTTATACTGAATACCTACTTGATAGCGCCATCCTAACGATCACAGCATCATTAATGGCAGAATCAAAAGAATACCGCCAGGCTATCCATTACTACCCCGACTATTGTTTAATGGACCACTCTTGGTAACGCCTGCATGTTACCAAATGGGAAATGTATGTTTTGAAGTTGATACCTAAAAGAACCGGCGGATGGCTTCGGTAGCTCGGTTATGAATGTGCGTTGGTGCCGGTGCCCATTGTTATGCCTTCGGGTTTATGCGGCTAATAGCTCGTATTCTCCCTCCGAACTTATTCCTTCCGGGCCAAGGGACATCGATCCACGCAAACCGTCTGTGCCTTCTTACTTACACACAGGCGTTCAGCGATTTGGACGTTGTGAACAGTTGCAGCTGGAGACGGCTCCGTAGTAAGGGTGCTAACTTACTATCCGGAATGTCCGTGTTCAGAATGCGAACTCAGAGTCTTGATGGTTCCCTTCTAGGCTGTAGATCCTTTAGGTGGAGTCGCAGCTGAAAAACCGAAATACTGTTACAGCTGAACTATTGTTCATTGTTGACGGCGGTTGGATTCGAATGCCGAATGTCATACGCTACTTCAAATAGAGAATATTTAGGAAATGTGAATTCTTAGTGCTGCGCCACACTCAGTGTCTGCTACTGGCTGGAATTATATATATCACAGATAATTGGATTTCGCATTTTCAGATAAAGGATGCGGCTTGAGACAAAACAACAGTTTCGGTTACGTGCGTCACTGTCACCTAAATAAGGTCTTAAGATTTCAAATGATTCTGGAGATGATATGTAAGAAAGTTTTTACAAGACATTTACATGTTACGAACTCGCATCTTGTACTTTACTTTTTTCGAATAGTGGATGAAAAAGAAATAAACAGCACCTCTTTAGTAGGGGGCGTTATGAACACATAAGGCCTCGGATTTTGGTGAGTTTTTGGTACTCTGTAATTGTACTAGCACTAAAAACGCATGACCGTATGTCTGCATAGAGATCCAATGTTTAGATTTTAGATAACTTTCAGCGTATTTTAGTGTCAGCTACAACATACATAGGATATAAACCTCATATAATCCAACAAAACGCAAACATGCAACCAGTGCACAAACAGTAAGAGATAATTTTGGAATCACAAGCAAATACAGTTTAATGTCTGCTATTCGCGGGTGTCGGCCGGGAGGTGGGTGAGTTTTCAAGGTCTTAGTTGCAAATTACATTGGACACACTGAAACTCATTCTTGGAACCATCGAGTAACGTCACGTCATGAAGTCGTCTTTGGGGTTTTAATCAGTGAATAAGTCTCTATCTCGTACTGTTTGCACACTTCCAGGTAAAACCTACCACCGACACACCGAGACTCTTCGCCCCATAAGAACGTGCTAGCAAAAGCTGCTCACACTGCTCAAGAAACGAACCAGCAATCAAGTTGCAAGTAAACTAACGGCGGACTAGTAAATTTGAGAGAATAAAACGGTGTAGATTCAATCGTCTGGTGGTGTTATATTTTTAGAATACTATATTAAAATTATTTGACTGATCAGCCGCAAGACTAGCAAATGCCCAATCATCCGAGTGTTGCTTTTCATCTTACCATTTTAAATAACTGACACAAAATTAATGATCGTCACCGGCCACACTGCCTCATACACTGCCGGATGGTATAATTTTTTCTCAGCCTCCAAGTCTAGTTTATGGGATTGGGTGGCGAATTTTAATTGCCTGAACATGGAGGGATCAATCACTTTATGTTCTGTAAACCACTCGCAACTACGCCTTAGAAGCAGTCCGAGTAATCGCAACATCTATATACAACACTCGACCCTCTATCCTAAGATGATACATGGTTACACTTTATTAATAAAGGAATCCGGATGAATCCGTATCTCATAATGTGTCCGTGCCGGCCTATGGTAACCAACAAGCATTTCCAGAACAAACACTTTGCCGCAAGGCAGATTAGCAATATAACCTCCAATAGAACTACAACACAACAGTTGTGTAATGGTCATTACGGAAAAGCATACCAGTTGCATCAACGCAGTGTGTGATGGGTACAGATTCCGCAGCTGCAGGGTGTGTATAGCACAATATGGACAGATTGGTCAGGTGACCTGGTGAGGTTGGATCTAACGTAACTGATGTTAGTGGATAAAATTAGCCCAGAACCGTACAGGTAGTCATGTGTCTATTGATGGGCACGTGGTTAGTGTTCGCAAGTGTGGAACATTGCCGAATTCCATTTAGTACACGAAAAGAAGAATGTAAATTTTGGAAGGTTTAGAACCTTACTCGTTTTTGGTTAGTTTTTAACCTCGACTGTGGTTGTTTCAATGGCAGCAGTTATGATGTCTCGGCCCATAGGCAGTGTAACTTTGCAGTTTTAACCCCAGAAAATCATTTCAAACAACCTTATCATCCATACGTTCACTATAAAACAAGATATTACATTGCGATCTTTCACTCAGGGAAGAAATCGCCGTTAGAAAAGACGATGATTCTGGGCGGTTTTTTGGGGATGGTACTGAATAGATCACCTGTTTTCTCGGAGAAAAACCACTGCTTGAGGTAAACTTCATACGCTTGCATCAGTAGATGAAACCAGTAAACATCCTCAGGTGATATCCATATTCACGTCACCATTCCCCAACACCTTGTGTATATTTACTTATAATTTAACGGTTCTCATCGCTAGTTGGGAACAAACCATTTCAGACCCTTAAACTCACATGAGGTTTTGATGCAGAATGCAAAAGTCTCTCACGAAGACCCCGTACTTTTGCCAGCTACATAATTGCTACACTGACTGTCCCCTTGTAAACTCTAATGGGGCGCAAAGTCTTGACGAACTGTCGTCGTTTCCGGTTAATTCCAATATGGTACACAAACAGTTTATGATTCACCAGCAGTCTAACCAGATTTTGTTTAGTGACAGTTCTGCCGCCCATGTTAACGACGAACCTTCAATCATATCTCCGAGGTAGTTGGTTCATACTTGATCACTTCCTGTCAAAAATTAGCCCTTCAATAATGTGGTAAGCGGTTTACCCATCCCATCAAATGTCGAGTGAGCTTCATTCACTGTTCTTAATTTTGTTTGCCACTTATCTCTCCGACAAATGTTCCTATATTTCGTAGGAAGGTGACCTTATGAACACTTCAGATGCAACCAGAGCAGAGTACAAGCTGTGGATGTATATTCCACCCTTGATCATTGAGTCCTTCAAGATCGAGCTAATGGATTTTGTTTTTATCCTATATTTAAAGTTGTGTGGATGAGACAGTAAAGTGGAGACTTTGGTGAGCCGATATGATTTCAGAAGGTCTCTGCATGTGGTTTTCGATTATCAGCGACAAGAGCCGGTACTAAACAGATCCTTACGACCCGGCATAAAAATTCCACAACAGCAAATTGATTAGGCAACAGCTTATAAAAAGGCTAGTGACACTGAATGTTAGTTCACTGGTACGTATGAATCTAACCGTTTCAAGTAAGCTGTCGGATTCTTAATTAACTACTGAATTGGGCAATCACGATGGGGTTGGTGCCCCTGCACCTAGTTTTACAAATCAGCAGGGGCGTAACAACCTAATTGAAAACCCATAGTGTAGTTGAACCAGTGCCAATGTTTTACAGTTCTCTCAGTTTTTATTAGACGCCTGTTGATCTGTTGACCTAGTCAGGTAACTGGATCACAGGCGTGGAGTCACCGGCCTAGATGACCTCACTGCCGTACGCTCGATTTCGACACCCTCAAATTCCAAGTCAGATCAGTAATTTTGTAACACGGCCACAGATATTATTGCGTTTTTATTTCTAGATACTGATTTTGCCGATTTTAATTTTTGGCTCTAAATATAATACGTGCGGACCATCCATCATCCATCGCTCAGCTGTACCACCCTTCCGGTGTCTAGCTGCTATGCTACCCGAAGGAAGCACGAGGGCCGGGATACTGCCAGGTTGCCCAAGCCTAGACAGGGTAAGTCGAGAGGCAGGTTCGAAACACGGACCTTGCGGTTGGTAAATTCGCGCTCTAATCACTTGAGGCATCTCGGTACATGCGACCAAATCACAATAGTTTGTTGCTGACGGTTTTTTCTGGCCTGTGGGAGATGCCTTTAGGTGGTACCATATCATATAGGTCAGGAATAAATTATGATTGACTTAAAATAAATCTGTGTTTATTTTGAAGCTGATTTCTTTTGATGCCATGACAGCGATTATTTTATCAGTATAGGATGCAAAACGGCCTACTGCGTTTAGTATGAAGCTGGATTATATCGAATAACCTGATGTCCTTGAAGGGACGGAGGTACTTAGTTTAGAATTGAGCATTCGGCACACCTCACCTTACTTCCGTTAGAAAGGATGATTGTCCAGCAAATCTGTACTATAACATGAAAATCTTTCCATCATCACATAGGAAGTTGAAAATGGTAACTTGCTTACTAGCTTACTTGAAGGTTGATGTTAACCAATGACTTGTTTGCCGAGCGTGGCTATCGGCTTGCAAACATTTCACCACCATTTGAGGCGAAATCATCAGGGAGGTGATGAGTGGGTTTATTAAAGATGATTACTGACATGGACGGAAATCTAAATTGCTGAAATTTTTTCGAATAAGGGCTGCTAAAGATTTTCACGTTGTTCTTCTGTTTGTTTGCTTTTTAATCTCAATAAACTCGATTTGTTTTATGTAAACTCCGATTATTCTTTTAAACGAAAGCACTGCAATACCAAGCGAGGAATCTCGGGACTGAAGGACGTTTTGCCACAAGAGACGGATCAAACTTGAGGTTAAGTACTTTTGTTCTTGATAACTTCACTTGATAAATGAAATTGCGCAACTCCAAACACTTTCAGTGAAACATCGTAAAATTCTTTTTTGCTATTGAAAACTCTACAAAATTGCATTTTCTTCTTACCTTTACCAAGGACTGGACCTCATTTGCCATGCTCTTAAAATATACACAGTCTTTGAAGAATTGAGACTTTCTTCCTTAATGTGAAATGCGAGTTCAGTAACCGAAATAGTGTCCGAAATAGTGTCCTACTCCTGGTTCAAAGTCCAGTCCACCGACTCTAATTTAGACCGGTAGATGGATGACGTCATCTGGGGTTTCGAATTTATTCATACGAGAAATGATTATGCATTCTTCGGAATTTTATGTTACATTTATCACGTTAACCAACGAAATACGAGAGTCCATATGTGCTCACTTTATGATGTTGCTTTGAAAATCAAGCAGAAAACATCGGGTTTGATTTTTTAGCATTTTGACGGATCACCGAATTAACTATACAATGTGGGTAAGAATACAGAATGCTGTTCCTTCAATTCCTGCATATTCAAAAGACCCATAATGAGGGTCCACAAAGAATTTTTTATTCTCTGGAAATAATAATACCTCTTAAGTTATCTAGCAGTATCCAAAGAATAAGGTTATATAAAGCTAATATTTATGTAACTAGTGACTTGCAGAGATGAACGTCTAAGGAGGAAGGTATTACAAAGATGTCAGCCACTTGAGGAAATCCGGTCCTAAATTGACGTAAACACCTAATATGCCGCTGGTTCAATGGTGCTCATTACGTCAGATTTATTCCACACACGTCATCACCCGGACAGCTTTAGAGGATAGCCGGTGTTGTATCACTACCAACACCCGGCTCCACATCAGTTGGACATATCTACGCACTTCAAAAACATTATTATGCAAGTGATAAGCTACCGCTACTTGACTGCGCCCAGTTGCGTTAAAAGTTCACGGTAGCGAGTGGGGAAACACAACTGCTTACATCTCCCCAATGTCATCTTTACTAGGCTCGATGGATCACTGTTACGAAAGTCATCGTTGACTAAGCAAGCTTTCTTCCCCGGTTAAACACAAACACATATTGTTACGGACACTGGAAGACTGTTTAAAAGCACCGCATATGACCAGGAATTGTGCATCGTGCAAGATATTTCGGCTAAAAACGAATGTCCGGCCAGGTTTATTGATTAGCATTTAAGACGCGAACAGCCTCACTATATTTTCTCAACCGCGCCAAAAAAGCAAGTTTAGTTTTCATTGCTATTCGATGGCAGTAATAACCCCCTAGTTAAGCACCGCATAAATGCAACTCTCAGAAGAACACAACTGATGCATGTTCAAGAAACAACGCGACTACCAGCATCGTCAAGAGAGAATTGGATGCTCCTACAGGTCATGTGAAACATGAATAATCAGTTGGGCGATTCTGTGGGTCCACACCGGAAAATGAAGCATCTTGGAATGCAAATAAAAAAATACATCCAAAACTGCTAGAGATGTCTGGTTCCGGTTGGGTGCAGTATTCAAACACTTATTGGACACTGGTCAGGCCGCAGATCCCCCTTATCTTCATAACCAATCAGAGGCGACCGAGAAGGACGTTGCTATCGAATTTCGAGCTCTTTTAAATCTACACGGAAGTGGTTAATCCCGCACTATCCTGTTGACTACTATATTGTGTGCTTCATTATTTAAATTAGGCTTTAATAATATCCTGTTGACTACTATATTGTGGGCTTTATTATTTAAATTAGGCTTTAAGAATTAAACAGAACAAGTTTCTTTCAAACGCATCATTTCCCTGGTCTATTCCCGCAACGCATGAAATTCCGAATTTCGCGTCCGGGGTCATAAATATTTACACCATATATACATATATATATATATATATATAAACACCCCATTCACTTCGACCTCCGTGCTGACTGTCCTAATAAGCTCAATAGGCCGCTTCACAACACACAATGCGGTCGAACATTATTGCGAGGTTTTCCACTATTCAGTGCCAGCACATGACACCACAGAAATAACTTTACGGTTGCGCCCGGCACGCCACTGTACGAGACATTGTGCAGATTCTGACCGTTTGCAAATGGTGCGATAATAATTCAAAGGTACGTAAATCAAGGCAGCAACAGAACTTCTCTAACTAAAATCACGCAACGTTTACGAGACATCCATAAACCTCTGGGGCTGGTTCGGTCTCTCCTCAACCTCACAGTGTCTCACGCTCGTCAAACAACCAAGAAATCACTAACGTTAACTCGCTATTCACTGGTGTGGTATCATGCAAAACCTTTAAAATTGCACTTGAGTTCATTCACAGCAAAAGCGTTTAGTTGCCTCTGCCAGTCCATCGATCGAAGCCGTCTTTGTTTGTGTGCGGTTGTAACTCGAAGTGCAGTAACTTTTGAAGAGGACTCTTTCGAAAAGTTGCCTGCATTCACCTTTGAAAACACCCTCAAATCCATTGGAATGCGCAATTCTGCCACTGTAAGACTGCATCTATTTAGCCATCTGGATGAAATTTTCGTGTTATTACACCATTTATGAGTAAGTAATAAAAGGTCTTGTTTGGGTTCCGGATGACTTCATCTTCGAGCCCATAGATCGCAACCTCGTGCTGATTTATTGAACAATTCTGAAGGAAGCTTTATTTATATTCTGTCAGTTTTACGTCGCTTTAGGGAAGATGATCTTCTGTACTGACCTAGTCTGGTCCTGTACGCCAAGTATGTTTACAGGGTACTACAGGTTCCAGATCTGAGTGTCTCAAAATAACTTCGCTTTTAACATAATAATCTAAGACTCTTTTATTAAAACAATATGTAGATGCCAACCCGGCTCCGTAGGAGAGTTATTTGACGCGATTTGTGTTTTAGAGACAGACAAGCTCACAGACGACCACAAATCGGCTCTCAGTGGTGATGAGAATCACTTTAAACGCGGGCGAACTTGGTGGTTTTGGCCTTCAGTTGCACACAGGGATGATCAATAACATAACACCTGCGTTCGCCAATGTAGGTCGAACAGCCAAAGCATTGGGCGGCAAGCCTACTCTTTAGGTCACTTGTCACCCAAACGTTCGAGTTTAACTCCGGTAAAGACAAGTAATGGGCACTTAGGTCCCCAGCAGTTATCAACACTTCGTCATAAAAATCCTCTCCAGTTCGTTCTAGGCAACCTTTTGGTGGCCATACAGAACCCTTGAACTTAGCTGGAGTCAGCTGACGCTGGTTGATTGCAACGCAATGGGAGAAGCGTCCGTGTATTCTGTGTGTTTGGCTCTCAACCGTGTCTGCTTTTGTATGACTTATATTGAGTTTTCAGTAGCATCAATGACTTCAAGACCGTTTTTTGTTCGTTCACACCGGAAGCATAATGCGAAGTCAGTTCCTCCTTCAACATTCGAGTTTTCATTAATTTGGTGAAGTCTATCCAAAAAATTCATTTCTCTAGGTTTACCAAATATCTGCCTTCTTAAAAAATTGTAAAAGCTTTTACTTTAAACATTCTAACAAACTCATAGAAATCCGTAGTGTCTGGGATCAAATTACTTTCCCGTTCACAGAGATATTGCCAAGTGTTTCGTCATTACGGTTCCTCGGTGGAAGAATACTGCAAATCATTAAGTAAACAAATATCGGTTTCATTCAAAAATCCGCTTGTGTATAGGATTTCCGTCTAATAAGGGTAGACAGATCGTTCATTAAGTACTCCTAATACATTTTCTTATAGCGACAAAGTGATTGACTTTTCACTGAGTTTTATCAATGCTTCTCAGTCTGAGATGCAAACTATAGCTAAGTGGTTAGTCTCTTACTAAATTTTAAAATTTCTTACCCGGTCAACTGCCTTGATATGGCAGTTGATCCCCATAGTACATTCAGTATCTTTGGATCGATGACCGATTATCTCTAAGAGGCTGACTTCAAGTACCACTTGAATAGAGGTAAAAAGAGCGCCCATAATATGAAAACAGATCAAGGTTCGCAAAAACGTAAGCTGAAAGCAACATTTACGCTATGGTTTGAACCCCAGCCCACGCTATACTGACATTCACCAGTAAAAGAGAGACAGCTGCTTGTTGGTACTTTGAGTAAAGTCGCGTGAAATTTCATGTGGATTTATGATTTACCGGAGAAATAAACGTACGATATAACATTCTAAATCGCACGTAAATACATCCAGACAAATCACGTAAATTATTGGTTTGAGTACCAATAAGGAGCATAATTATATATCAGCAATTATAATAAAAACATTATACTGTTGTTTCAGTCAACCTCGTCAGTTACCTTAAAACCCAAGTTCCAATAACGGCGGTAACATATCCACAAGTCATTTCATTGGTAGTTTACTTCCAGCCGTCAAAGGATGTCACCTAAACACTGGCTCATCAGGTAATTTTTAAAAAAATTAGTTGCAGTTTGTTGAGCTTCAGGATCACCTGTTTCCCTCAATCACTGAAGAACAGGTGGGTTTGAATTGCATCTTGTTTATTATTGAAGACACTTATCTCTCTCGTCCCATTTATTGGTGTTGCATGTAGAAAAAGCTTATATTTTGTGTCCATGTAAAATGCAGCAGGAAAAATGCAATATATAGTGGGTTTCCTAGAACCAGATGCAAGCGGATGATCGGCGTTTCTTTTAGGCCAATAATGAAGCTTTTCTCTTTAAATGTCACAAATTTTTACATGGAAACCATTTTTTCGAAAAAACTTCATAGATGCGATCGGTTGTGCAGTATGACACTCTTTCAACAAGGTGCGCCTGATATCACTTTAACTATAAATATTCTTGCATAAACTCCAAGGGCTAAAAACAATATTCCAGTTACCACAAGTTAATAAAATTTCGAACAGTGAAACGTGCCTTTATAATGCCTTCGTGGCATTATTTAACTTCAACAAATTGCAGCACATTCGCTGCGGTAATTACCCAGTTATCGATCTGGTGACCAAAGTAGGAATACATTGTTCACAAATGATCCAGAACAAGTTATGTCAATAAGCTGAGCAGATAAC
>NW_008751729.1:400823-514660 GCF_000715545.1 Opisthorchis viverrini
TACCCTCTTTCAACAAGGTGCGGCTTATATCACTTTAACTATAAATATTCTTGCGTAAACTCCAAGGGCTAAAAACAATATTCCAGTTACCACAAGTTAATAAAATTTCGAACAGTGAAACATGCCTTTATAATGCCTTCGTGGCATTATTTAACTTCAACAAATTGCAGCACATTCGCTGCGGTAATTACCCAGTTATCGATCTGGTGACCAAAGTAGGAATACATTGTTCACAAATGATCCAGAACAAGTTATGTCAATAAGCTGAGCAGATAACATAAAGGGTTCGTCGACAAGTGATTTTCCGGCATATTGTTCTACTGAGAGTCTGGGTGTTTGGTCAGATGATATGATTATACTCCAGGGCCACGGGTTGATGGCTACTTCAGCAGCTTCTTCCCCAAATAGCTGAGACACGTCAAGGTTACTGCAAACGTAAGTTCAGTGCGTCAAGCAAGAGAGTTGTCTTCCATGCACTTTCATGAGGAAAAGTCCCAGTGTTTCAAAATTCCAGTTATCCTCTATGTGATATATTGAGTTTACTATCTACAGACAGTTTAAAAATTCCGACTAGAAGCGTTAAATAAGCTTAAGCTGCGCTGATAAGCAGGAGAATATTATAAGGTCGCAACTCACAAATATCGTTGGACAGTAAAACTTGCGATTTATCGTTTCATGTTGAAAAGCAGAGGAGCTGAGTGTGCGTAGAGGATCAAAACCCTGAAACTTATTGAGTGGCAGAGGTGAACTTATCTCCAGTTAACGACCGCTGGTCAGCTGGTTTAATTACCTTCCAAGCGACTTAGAAACCATTGGTACAATTCTCCACGACACAACTATCAAGCTGTCCGTACTCGCCATACGACTTTGAAGCACTGAGGTTTTTTCAACAGTCTGGTTGGCGGTTGGGTTCATTAAAGTGCTTTGATGGTAGAAGCTTTTAAACCTTCAGCGGAAGAAACGCCCTACAGAATTCGAGGAATGCGAAACATTTCTGTGGTTGACTTTCTTTTAAACGGGTGTTTTTGAAAACATTAAATGCCTTGGGAAATATTTTGCACAGAAACCGGAAAACGCAGTAAGCTTTGATCTACGAATCTGAAAATACGGTCATTATGTAAACTAGCGGTTTGATGAATGGCGCTGGGTCTAAGCCACCGTAGTTTCTTCCAACTCGGTGAACTTTCCAGAAACTTTTAATTACATACACAATGGGTCCTCCGTCACCCATCTTTGTGCTGGATATGTTGATTGTCTGAGTAATCGGAATGGAATAGCGTCATGAACTACAATCTACAGTCTGTTATTTTTGTCCATAAAACAGGATATTCTTTTTACTGGCCATTTTTAAATATTCATCCTAAACCTCCATAAAACTACTACTGGGGTGGGATGTTGCAAACATTCTGCACACGTATGTTGCCCGTTTTTAGAGTCACGGTTATTTTGCACAAAAATCCGAGTCGCGTAGCTAGCGGGATAGTTTTTGTCATTTTGGCACCAGTTTAAAAAATGAATCACACAGCCAAAAATCCAACTAACTCTGTATTCCCAAACACTGAATGTAAGACAAGTGGTCCTTATGGGCACATAAACGACACCTTTCTACACTCAGTCAATTAACAGAGTGCTTTCACTTGGTTCATGAGCTCAAAGATTAATTCTTACTTTGTTGCGTTTTCTTTTTCTAATAGAATAACTGAGGAAACCACAAGCACAACAATGTTTCAGGTTTGAAAAAAACTGGAAAAAAACATTTCCTCTGATTTTTACTGAAAAGCAATTCACAAGAAATGAGATTTTGCGATTTTCCTTCCGAAAAACCTGAATCAGATTGTCTGCAAAATATGCAACTGCTGTGCTTAAATGTTGCACCAGCAGCCCAACATTGGTTGGGGTGGATTTGACGGCCAATTAACATTGCCATTCAATGTTGCTTTTGCAGCAGTCCAATATGTCATGTGACCAGTCCGGCTTACTTGTCAAAGGAATGACATTAATCATTCATCGAGATGCAATCCATGGGACTTCCGTTTCTTCCTCTGAAAGCTCCCTACTTTTACCTTGCGCTTGTAACCACACATATGTACCTGCTTTAATGCGCCGTTTTCCCCCTAGCTGATCAAGTTTCCGAAATTCTGTAGGCCAATTTTTAACGCTTGTTATTAATTTGATAAGACTGCCTTGTTAGATAGGAAGACTTGAAGATGGAAATGAATTAACCTACCGGTCAACTGTGAATAACCTAAATAAACAAAAGCAGCGTAGGCAGATATCAATCTTGTTGTTCGTCTCACATTCGCGAAAACTTAAAGAAAGATTATAATTTAAGAAAATCTGTCCCACATTTTCTGGTTTAGTAAGCAATATCTTGCATTATAGTTGAGGCAAAAATCAACCACTGGTAAACGCCGCTATACAACCATTAGGAAAGAACGCCTTGGTAAAAAGTAGAGGAAATGGCACAGTGAAAACTGTGTGTAGACATCTCATTTTATTAGAAAGAACTGTGAATATCAAGGTGTATAGATCAATAACCGGCACATATCTAAACATTTCTTATGACGACATCATCTGAGTTATTTACTCGCCACGCCTTGTGGGCCCTACCCCACACAAGCTCAGCTTACAATGAAAAACGACCTTTAGCTTGAGAACCTGACCAGAAAATAAAAGCACAATGGCCACTGAGATTAGTTATGTGTCTTGCCTGATAGAATCTTCAACTAAGTTAAAGGAAAATTACCTGGGCCCTTACTAGGGATGTTTGACGATTAGGCACCACACAGTTTGATGGCTCGGCAAGCTCAGAAAATGAGCAAACGTTCCTCAATTTTACACTAGCCAACGTCATTGTATTCCGTAGTAAATTAACTAAAGCTGGGCAGTTTCAATAACTAAAAGATCCAAAGAAAGCTAATGACAGACGTCAGTTGGTCAGATCAAAACAAAAACTTCCGCTGTGTGTACGGGAGCTCATTTGAGTTTTATTTTCCACCTAATTTCGAAGTAGGAGATGATGAGCATACCAAAGCTGAAGTAAAATGACTCTTTCTTGGACTTGTAGACATGATACAGCTTGGTTTTATTTAATCACCACCGTCGATATTGTTCTGATGTGTATACCTCGTCTTAAATTACGTAAGCCCAAGAAGACGTATATAATGGACGCATTATAGCGGAGCTAGTTGGTAGTTTCGTCCAAAAGCCGGTCGTTTAGGATCACAAACACCTCGTTTTGATGTCAAAAATCATTACGGCCAATGAATGAATGAAATTTTATTTTTTCTTATTTTCGCGTCAAAGAACGGTTGCTAGATCACAATTAGATGGGAGGGTGTGTTTTTTTGTACCGTTTTTACTGTAGTATTCCTGCCTCATATATGAATATCTGGGGACGTTCTAATGACCAGAGATAACTGTACAAAATGTTTGAATACTTCCTCCAGTCATCATCTGCTTTTGTGTAAAATATTGACTGCAGTGGATTGTGGACGAATGGATTTGTCGGTGGCTAGTTCAACGTTAAATGATCTCTTTTGGTTAAATACAGCCGCAATATATCATGCCGCCTGATTTTTAGAATACGGCAGAGTACAAAACATTCGTACGTGAACAACTACCCGGAAGGCACGTGTTTTCTTGCAAAATATTCTGATGCATTCAGTACACTAGTCCACTAATCGCGCAATGAAGTTGTACTTGAGATTAAACGTTTTGAATGCCTTGGCTACAGGTGAGTATTGTACAGTCACGTTAAGCAGCCAAAATGCAGAGAATCACAGTCTACCTGCTCGTGGTTGGAATATACAGCAGTAAACAAGCTAATGGAGGATATCATTTTTGTCTTCCGATTCACTGCCAAATATTATTTCAAGGTCATCGGTTTTACACAAACAGAATACAACGCCAGAATGCTTACTTGTATTCTTGTCTCGGATCAGTTTACAACTGTCCACTTCACCAATTGTTGCAAACAAACTCCGTATTTCCTCTTGGGTCATATTTTGGGGAAGGTAATTCACAATTAAATTTGTCCGGTTTTCTTGTGACACATCATTATCCGATTTGGAAGAATCTTCTGAATCATACACATTTCCTTCAAGTTCACTCTCGAACTTATCGATTGTCACCTCTTTTTCATCAGCCATATCTAAATGCTCTGCGATAATATTGGCGTCCGTAGGTTCAGTAGATCCTTTTGATACATCTGATTCCACATTAATCCCATTGACTTGTTCCGACTCGTTGCCCTTCAAGGAAGGGCTAAGGTCAGCTGTTCCATTTTCGTCCACCTCAGTTGTCTCCTCATTGAGCTTTGGCGGTAGATGTTTGTCCACACTGAGTGGTCTACTTGGAGAAACATTCTCACCTGAGTCACAGGACGATAAATCCCCAGATACTTTTTCATGTGTAGATGTGAGTTGGTTCGAATGCACTTTCGGCAAATTAACTTCTATCTTCCCCAAACTCAGCAGAGTCATTCTGTTGGATACATCGCAGTTATTTTTATTCAGCGGCGAGCTTTCACATTCCCTTTCGCACGAACGGAAGCCATTTTTGCCCCGAGATTGTGCATGCTGTTTTGAATTGTTAATGAGTTTTTTGTGATTCTCATTCTCGTACAACATTCCCACTGACTTCCACGTTTTGGTTAACAGACCGTTTGTCGTTGACTTGCCAACTCCATTACACAGGACTTTTGGGAAAAGCTGATCGTTGTGCCCGTTTTGTAATACAATCAGTTTGTCCAAGTTTCGACACGGACCCGCTTGGGCGTATGTCTGCTTTCTAAGCATTGCTACAGATCCATCCCCATGCAGCTCCGGATCAATTGGTCTGTTTGGCGATGAACTAAACCCATTTTCACCACTACAATAAACCAAGGCCTGCGAACATGTTTGCGAGTTGTTTGTACTGCTGCGGGTCATTACTGAAAAGATGAGTCTTGGCAGAACAAATTTGGAATCACAGTAATGAGGTCACTTGAAATAGGCGAACAAAAGCGATCAAAATCGCAGATCAACTAACGGAAGCCGCATAAGATGGAAAAAATTCAATTCAGTGTAGCTTTATTTTTATCCAAGATGAAAGAATCTTATGAAGTTAGTTCTTCTCCCCTGTCGTCGGTGAGATTGGCTGCAAAAGGAAAAATGTAAGGATTAGTATCTGCAACTTGAAACAATTTTGTGGCTAACTAATAATTCTTCTTCCTACGATAGGCTCATTAATTGTTTCAGCATAACTGGCTGCAAACACGTTTGAAACGCATCTTTTGAACTCCCAAATCACTCACGGTCAAACTGATTTATCAACGCCCACGTCAGGGATAGTTCAGATGCAGGTCAAAAAAGGTTATAAAGATGATATCGAACTTACTGTAGTCTGTGTCGTCTTTTCATTCTGTGCATTCTATTCTACTGAATATACTGTTTTTGCCATTCTTCACTGAGCACTTTCAAAAGAGTAAATCATTAGAACACAATTCCTCACTCAGAAAAAACCCCAACGGTGATTGGCCTTTTATTCATTCTGCACTCAATTCAAGGTTTTATCACTTTCACACGAGAAATCCCGACAGTTGTTCAACACTCTCCATACGTGGTACTATCTGGGCCGTGCCATCATCCTGCCAGCGTTGTTAGGTTAAACATTTGCCATCCAACACGACCAACTATCATAATTTCATAATTCTTCGCATGAGCAATCAACTGGCAGATTTCAGCTCAGTAGACAATGGCCACGAACAAGGTGTCCTTGTTTCATTTACCGAATACATAGCCTTCGTGGCTGAGACAGAATCTTTTTGTAACAGATGGATTTTGTTGCCACCTTTACTAAAATGTTTAAGCCGTATACTGAGAAGCCGTGCGACCGAGTATATACACCAACTCATTATTCGAGTTGGCCAACATTAAACTCCGTCGCTTGCCTGAAATCCAGAGGAACCGATTCGCAAGATCGTCTGACATTCCAAGAGTACTCTAATCCCAAGATCCATTGTGTAGAACCCGCAAACAATGAAGCCTACTAAGCGGGCATATCTTTTTGTACAGAAATCGTATGGAAAACCCTCCTCAGTGATATGCTAGCAAAGTTAAAAATTTTGCCTGCCAAGGAAAGCACAGGTAACCCCACGATGTCTGCGAGAACAAAAGCCTGTTTAAGACACAAGAGTGAACAACCTACTTTCAACAGCAATGAAATATACATGTTTGTAAACGGTTGTTTTCAATCGCATATCATCGAACACGTGCAGCGATAAGATAGAATATCGGATTAAAATGCCAAACTGCATGTACTCATAGGAAATTCGGTTGAGAGTGGTTACTCGAAGCGGCTCGTAAAGGGGCGTTCCAGCCAAAATTTAGTGATAAGAAGCTTCCAAGACTGGAGAAAACGCAATTCACATTCAAATTTTACCGAAAAGTGACATGATGCGAACGCAGCAAGTTGCTCGACCACCGACCAAAGGTGACCGTTCAATAAGGCACAGCAGAAGAAATGTTCAACTCCTCATTACGAGTCTCACGGAAAAATAATAGGTGTTTCTGGTCCCACTACAACTATTTTTGTTTGAGAATGCTCCGAAAACTGTGTGAATCGAAAGACAAGGCACCAAGGAGCATTTATTGATTCATCAAAAGCCTAGCGGTCGAATCGCTAGTTCTCTTATTCATACAGACCATTGGATCAAACCGACCAGGCCAATAAGCTTATAACTCGGTCGAAGGCTATCGTCCACAGAAGGCTCAAACCGGATGAATCAGTCGCCATACGGATAGACGACACCGTTTTCAGCCAGCAGAACAGAGGTTTGAAACTTCTACCATTGCCTCAGCTTACCAATCAAACATCCTCACCAATGAGTTACGGTTTTACAGTAATATCATGGCAACTCCGCATAGTATTCTAATCCAGTTCTACAGCGCATCACTCTAGTGGCATAATCAAATGCAACTAAAAACCCTCTGTCGCAAGCTAAGGCGTTTCTTCTTCAGGATGTGAAGATGTGTTAGACACAGAGCTCTTAATCAAACAGACAGTTGTCACAATCCACCTAGTTACAAAATGCACTACGATTGACTTTTTGGGTGATCTAGTACATAGATCGTTGCATCGAGAACTTCGTCACTGACTGGGGCACACAGCGTTTGTACGCACAAACAAACACAAAACGTCCCAAATGGGTCAGTATACAAGAAAAACGGACAATATCATTTTTTGGCTACTAAAACCGTCATGGTTTGTTCCCAAAAGCTATATTTGATCACCGCAATGAACTGTCATACTTAAAGTCCGTCATCTCTAAGCGTAGTTTCCCGAAACAAATCATGTTTGGTCACCTCTTTGATATTTTCTGCTTGAAGGACGCGGTTGTGTACGGCTTTCCCAGTGACATGCTGGGAAACGTTATATGGGTAACGGAAGAAACGGCCAAGATTTAGGAAGCAGGAGGGCATTTTGTGGTCCTTCTCTTGTAATCATTGATTGTAATAAATTTACAACTCTACACAATCTAGTAATTTTGCACAACAACGCTAAAGCAACTATTATAGGATCTGGCCCTAGAGGTAATCTGGAGATAATCCTAATTCGATTCAAGTCGCTTCACCGTCAAGTTTCATTTATAGAAAGAAAACTGATTAAGGGCCGATTTTCCATATTGACACAGGCTATTCACAAACAAGAAGCTGTAAAATACGATTGGATCATGCAGTCTTAATCATTTTTGGTTGGTTCAGATTGAACATCGCTTGGCAGAATGATCGATCAAGTAATCCTACGGGCACAGTTAATTTTCACATGCCAGACAACCAAAAATTAACAGAAAATAAGTTTTCGGAAGTAGTCAGTAAACAACCGGAACTTGTAACGTTTAATTTGGCTGTCCAAAAACGGTATTTAGTGAAAATAACATAGGGATTCCGCCACATGCATACGTGAGCAACCTGTTGGATATCGATTAGGTATCTGGGATTTGTCTGTATACACAAAATGTCCGTTTATTATTACGTGTAAATGTTAAACTACCCGGTCAATTCTAGACTTGCCACTGTAGCACATACCTTACATTCGTTTATAATAATAAATAATAAATCACAGAAGTTCATGTAGGATAGCCTATCTTTCAATTCTGCCTCGGGCTATTCCTACAACCACAACCAAAGAAATATACAAAAACTGTTCCACAAATCGTCAAAGATCATTGAAGCTAGGATTTAAAGAATGGAGCTAAGGGACACGTAGTGAGTCCTGTTGGTCAAATTTTTAACATCCCACACTGACGTTCTCAAATTGGCTGAAGATGCTCGTCTTGAAAATTGTGCATAGACATTTTTAACACTCAACTAACTCAAAAGACTTATTTCACGGAGTGACTTACTTCCTGAAGTGATATCGTGAGTGACTAAGAAAACAAGGCTGTTGTTCTCCACACCCCGCAGATTGCCAAGCATCTCTAAGTTAATCGAATAAAATATTGATATTTGCAGAACGTCTGAAGCCCAAATTCCGGCCAATGTAGGCTACCATTTAGGTTGATTCTTCCTCTCCTGCTCTCAGAAAGGGTAAGAGCTCAAGTGGTTCTCCCCAGAACGCATAAGTTTACATTGCGAGTTTATAACATTGTTGTACGGATCTGAGTATGCTTGATTCCAAAATGTGATAAAGATTCCCAAAGTGACTCAATATTTCCATTTAGGATCATCGAACTTGAACCTTAAAGAACTTAAGGTTAACGACACTATGAGCAACATATTAGATCTTGATTCAGGGACACACACCCACCGTGTACATGCACATATATGCAAAATCCATTTCGGAAAGATAAGCTAAGAATCATGTTCACAGTCACCGTGCGCAGCGTAGGATATCTTCCACCATCATCATCATCACCTTTGACAACTGCTTACATGTTGCGCAAAAGTTAGTTTGCCAATGATCTGCAGTGGTAGGGCTGGAGAGCTACGCATTCGAGGCGGTAGCTGGTAAAATTGATGATTCAAGGCATGGGGTTAGTGAACTTTTCATTGAGGACATCGGGAGGTGAAGTTATGCTTTGAAGGCAACAGCTCGGATGCATGCGCGCCACTGAGCGCAAGACCGGGTTATGTATGAAAATTTCTGTAACCAGTGGTGTGTCCCATCTCGGGGTCCCCATATAGGGAGACAAATGACCAGCGCAGCTGAGTTTGTTGGTATTGGCTTTCATGCTTTACTGTAAATTCTCTTCTTGACCTCCCTTGGCTCGTTTGCATAATTTGAGGTATTTTTAAGGAATTCGGTTGACTAGCATACGAAGCACGTAACCAAACCAGCGCAACCCATGAAGTGTGATCAGTTCCTCTGTCTTGGGTGAGTCGTTTTCCTCAAAAGACCATTCGATGTACTTCAACGTTACTTATCCTATGGCCTCACTAGACTCTGAATATAGGAATAACTGTCGACATGTCCCTTATGCAGGCACATTCTCTTCACCCCATTTCTCATCAGTGAGTTTTGTCGGATAGGTCACCAGGTTTTCTCCGCCCTAATTGAAGAGAACTGGATACAGACAATCCAGTCCTGGTGACTTCTCAAATTTCTGTATGGATATTTCGTATTTTACTTTTTCCTCTGACGTTCGATTGATCGCCCGTACGCACTATCCCGTGGGGGTGTATTGCGGTAGGCCAGCTAAACTGCTGCTCAAGTTGTTAGGTCCATCCCTCTGGTCAGCATTTTTTGAATAATTCTTTTATCCGCCTTTTTCACCCGGGGTTTCATGCTTACTTACTTATGGTAAAGTGTCTCACATGGTTTGGCTGGCTAATACTGCTCAGAGTTTGCGACTCCTAATCGCTGGGGAAACATGCGCGGGCTTCACTTGCATACATGGGGCGTAAAGCAGAGTTGTCGGTAATTCCACAAGTACAGCGCTACTCCAGCAAGCCGCAGATCGGTTTTTCTGTTTGCATAAGTGTAGTTGTACTTCTCAGTACATACTACGTACAATATAAATGGCCGTGGAGCTTATAAATTCAGGCAGCAAGCTTAGCACTGAAAATTCTAATGTATCCAAGCCCACCTACAAAGCCAAGGGAGAGGGAGAGATGAAGGTAGACCGAAAAGGAAATGAACTCCATCCAGTAGCGATATATTGTTGTTATGGCCAAGTTCTACCAACTGGGAACTTATGGAAACCCAAGGGAAGAGCATGCTGGATCACACTTGTCCCAAACATTTGATGAAATAAATGTACAATGTGTGATGAGGTATTGTCCACTAGATTAAAGGGCGTTTATCGTTTGTTCATACGCTTGGACAACTAGACGGACTGGATGAAAAATTGTCAGGTCTTAATCCCAGTACCGGAAAATCTTTCAACCGTAAGGTTTATGGATTAAGTCCGGATTAAGTCTGTTTGCCAACTGAAAAGCACTGTTATTCGTAGAGAGTCCGGTCGAAATCTAGTTTCTTTTGTCCGTGTTATGACACAACACCAGTAGGCATAGGACATTCCCCACTCGATAGCACGCTATCATGATGCAGGTTAGTCATTAGTTATCTGAATATGCGTCTTCAAGTGATAATGTAACTGTCACAAAATATGACGAGATAAGCAATCTCCCTACGCTGCTTATAAAATTCGAACCTGTGTTTTGAAGAAAGTGAGATGGTCCCTGGAATAATACTGAAGCAGTTTCGCTTTTGTATGCACAGCGATTATACACATGAACTTGAAAGTTGGTATCGAGCTGTAACAGTTTGAGCTAACTAACATGGACACCTGGGTTTATAAGTGAAGTCTTCTTACTGGCCTGCTGCTGTTGAGTGAAGTATACGGTTTTCATTTCATCGGTTCACTTCATGGTTTACTGGTACTGCTTCATGGTTTATTGTTTTCTCTCCGACACATCAATAACGCTTCTGTCAGCGGCATACTAGAGCGTTAAGCAACCATTGTGCATGTTCTTTCACTATAACGATGTCCAGCACTGCTGATGTCACAAAAACTGGAATCCCAAATCACATGCTTCACTGCACAAAGGCGGCCCTGACTTCTTGTTTCAAAAGTCTACAATACAGTAAAACGCCAGTAGGCGGGCGGACCACAACTACCCACTTTTTATCACCGTATTTCGCATTTCACGGCGTCGTGCAACCTATGCAGTGCAACGAAGGAGTCAGTGACCAAGCACGTGAAATTATTGCTTCAATTTAACTGTGTCCACGGGATAAAAACCAGGTGTTTGTGTGCACTCATGTTAGACAAAGTCCGCTATGTCAGACTATCACGTGTGACCGAGAAAGATGTGCAAGAGGACCAACATTCGTGGGCACAGTTGCGCCGAAAGTCACGAAACAAACTTATCTTCTTAGTAATGGGTAGACGCACACTCAGGAAAGCTGAAACACAAGCATACAGCTGAAAAAGTGAAAGTGATGCAATGGTTGACCGTGAGTGTAATAGGTTAGTGGAAATTCTATGGCTGGGATGCACATTGCATTTCAAAGCAAGTCTGATGTCTGAAAAACCATGATTCTGAGCGATCACTGATATTTTGACCTCTCCAATGTTTATTACATGTGTGAACAATTGATCCAGTGTGGGATTATGTCACGGAATCGGTAATAAAAAACCCAAGCAGCTATAACATAAGTGTGCAATGTGGTAGTAGTTGATTTATAGGGGAAAATTGCAGCGAAACCAGTTTTCAGTATTTGGATAGCCATGTATACTATACGAATACTTGAACAACGCCGCTGGCTTTAAGCTGAATTCTCTCTCAGCTCTTTAAATAGCTTCAAATTAGTCCTTTTGATGGACTTGGGGCGTTGCTTTCGACCTTAGCGAGCCAAACAAAAAGCCCCCATAGCACTCTGATGATCAATGCTTCGACACGTTGCTAAGTTATCTCCCCTTTTGGTATGTATTTAAGGTTTTATTCCCTCAAACTTTGACAACCCTCAATTACCTTGGCTTCTGATTCGGGATGCCGCTTTCATTTCCTTAAATACAGTGCCCAGATGTAGTTTAGAGGCTTTACTTTGGACCCATAGATAGCTCTGAGTAGGAAATCTCCAAAAGGATGCGAACAGTACAATTGAAGGTTCGCTACTTGCGAGTTCTGCCTTCACTGCGCTGGTAATAGTACAACATGTTTACAGCTTTTGCCTAACCATTTTGATTTATCCGGAGTTCCAAATATTTGGCTCGTTGGAACATTTTCCCTGAATGATTAAGTAAAAATCTCATCTGGGCGATGGATTTTTCTTAATAAAACTTCAGTTGCTCTCAGAAGTATAACGGTTACGATTTCTGGTTGACATGCTTCGTAAAAAGTCAGGAGTAAAAGTTGACTGTAGTGCAACCCAGATTCAGACGAGTTCACAAAATTCAGACGGCTGACTGAGCACGTCTTCTTGTTCGGAGTGAGACGGGGTGAATGGGCAGCCATGTGCATAAAATCTGTAAAAGTTGACCGAGCTCGACTAAGCTCAAAAACCAAGTATAGTATCGCGGTTAAAACTTTGAATCATCGGTTTCGCTCAGTTATTTTTAGAATAAACACGAATAAACAGTCTCATTCGAATACGGGCACCGTTGTCTGATGGACCTATGGGGTGATACACAACACGTTATTTTATGTCCTTGGAAACAAAATTCTTGTTCCAGGGAAAGAACCTGATAGAACTGCTTAAAACTTCGGGTTCTTGGTGTCACTTAACCGTACTTTTCCAACTCAAATCATTTTCCTTCATTAGTCCCAACATTATCAATAAGATACGGTATTTCTGGTAAAAATTGCGCGGGTCAATAAAAGCTCATTGTGTTCTAATTTTGTCAGTGTTTCCACGCTTATAAATAGTCATCAAATGGTTGTACCAGTGCATTTTTAAATAAAAGAAGTAGAAAATATTTGTCTTTGTACTGTTTTTGTTTCTTGTTTTTGTTTTTGTAGCCGCATACGAGCAAAGCTGTCGCCGATTTATCAAGAATGCGAGATTTCTAGTCGGTTTTAGCCAAGAACGACAAAATTCCACCAAATAAGTTGACGGTGAAGTTTACGTGTGCACCTTACACAAAGTCCACGTGATCGTGACATCATTAACTGGATGGTTGCTTCAAACACGTACATGGCCGTTTGTTGGTAATTAGTGATGTTTATGTCTTTCATAAAGTCCACGACGTGCTATGGGATATTTGGACAAGTGCCACAACGCTTGGATAACGATGCACAATTCAAGAAGTGAGAGCTACTAGCATTTGAGTAGCTAGCGTGTCGATGAATTGCGGATACTGCAAGCAACACTTACTTCGAAAATCCAAAAATCTTGTAATGAAAAATAAATGCGGTGGTCTCCGGCTTCTAGGATTGTGAACTCAAGGCTTTCGTCACGGAATGCGCTGTCTATTGGGTTTCTATATCCGATCTACACATAAGATCCGAGAGATTGAGTACAAAGTTAAAGCAAGTAGTTTGCCACGCTTCTACCGTCATAGAGTGTTCAGGTTTATTGCACGTTTGTTTACAGAGTTTGACTTACAGTACTTTCAGACCCAATCACCATGCTAGATTTAAAACAGTGAATTATCTTACTATTTCAACCTTCTACTAACCCATCTCTGAATTGTTCTTAGTATGCATTTTAATGATGGAGCTCACTTTGGCATGTTATGGTGGGGGGTTGATTACGTGGTTCTCCCCTTACGGTTGGTTATTTGTGATCTCTCATCGCAGCCCTTTAAGTTTCCATCTGTCCCAGAATATCGAAACGGATATAAAGCTATTTCTTTGGGATCTGAGGGAAATCGAAATCTCTATTCCGAGTAGTTATGTCTTCTCAATTTTCGAATCATCCCTGGATTTTAGATTCTCTGCATAGAGAATTCACAAAGGCGGTGATAGTTTGGATGCGCGATGAAAACGAAAGCAAAGCATCGGCGAGTATAGAGAGATTGCTCAAAGACCCCCAATAAATGAATATCGGAACCCATCTACTCAAATTTGCCTGCATGTAAGCTTCACTGGTATCCTGTCTTTTATTTAATGATGGTACATTTCCCGTGACACTTAGCTAAGATTTCAGCAGCAGAATAATATCAAAGTGGAAAATTGGTCTTCGTACGTTCATATCCGTCAACACAATGAGTGAATGAAAGAATCGCTGCAACTTAACACCACACCGCTAGTGGTTAGTGCCCAAGGCCGAAATTCTGGGAGCAAAACAATTCTGTTGAATATAAGGTACAGAATATTATACATGTACTTTGTTCCTCAGCGTCACATTCCAAAACTCTAGGCAATAAAGAATGTATTTGAGCTTCTTTTATGCCAAATGATCCATCCAAATAAACCCCGATTCGAACGCTCCACCACCTTGAGTCACTCCGTCCCTGATAGTAAATTACCAGAACGAGAAACACCCCTTCGGTACATAATTTAGTTTCTTCCCCTATTGTGCTACAACTCACCCTTTTGGGCATTACGAATTTAAAGGAATCTTATTCAAATGTCCGTCAAGCGTCTGACACATTTCGTATTTAAATATTTTAAGTCCCGTTTACTATGATGTATGCTTCTGTGGTATAAAGGAGGAATCTGCAAAACTAAAGCGTAGTTTGAACGCCTTCGTTTTATCTTTCAGGTATTGTTGCTGAAGAGAGTAGACGGTTAGTACTACGACCTCTAAGCCAAGACGACTGGGTTGGCCAGATGTTACAACTTAACAGATTGTTTTGAGCAGGCATAACAGGGGGCTGCATGATAAAACTATAATCCACTTCTCATTTAGCGTTGTTCGAAGTTATGTAGAAACATGTTTCAAGAGCCATTAGTACAGACGCCCTGGATGCCCTAAACAATACGGTCGTACCAAACAGCTCTAGCTTCGATGTGACTCGTGAAGACAAAATCTGAGGAGAACTGAATCGAAATTGAACCTAGCAAGATGTTCGAGGCATTATCACGCATGAGGTAACCTGTTAGATTTTTACAAAACGCGGCAAACAGAGCAGTTGTGTTACCTTGGGCAATATAAATGCAGCACCGAAATTTGTTTCCTTAAGAGTAAAAGGCCCAAACGTTCACCCAACTAGGACGATACTGGGTCAGGCGTAACAAGTTTTATGAAAACTTGCATAAATTTCTGGCTTTGCAGGTGACGTTGAAATTAAAATGATATCAGTCACGCGTAAAATTCACTCGTCTAACAGATCTTTCATGCGTAAAATTATGGCTGTGTTTGATGCGTTTGAACCTCTGAAATCAGTGGTGCTCGACACTGTTCCCGTGTCATATCTTTTTTATATTTCGTAATAACCGTCATCACCGCGCTACAATTTTGGATGTAAATGTTAAATACACAAATTATTCGAGGCTCATGGTTTAAATTCTTCTCCACGGCGTTGTTTACTATATATGGATTGTTCGTGAAGAAAGAAACTTAGACAAGTAGATTAACACCAAAGCCAGCTGTACTGAGAACTATTCCCTATTTTAAGGGTTGGCTACACTACATAAGCAACAACCAACCCTACCAGCCGGCATGACTTAGCGAGCAAAGTGGGAAATAATGGAATACTATGAAAGTTGCAAAGAGTTCTAAAAAGTTTTGCAATCTGCTCTATCGGTAAGATTGCCTTAAAGACTTGAGATCATCAACCTTTCACTTGAGAAACCGGAGGGTGATTAAAATGGCGCCAGAAGGAACATTTAAATATGGAAGGGTTTACGTAAGATGCTACAAAATGCTTCGATGATGATGAACTAGTATACTTCCTCAGGGTGCGTTGCAATAACAATATTTTAGGTTAAATATCCTTCACTTTGAAAGGGTCTGATAAATTAAGCATGTGTTCTGCTGCGACCAAGTGCTTAATGGACACTCTCTGTTAGACTGTTCTAAGCTACTATTACAGTTAACAAACTCACAGGAAATGGACCCCGATGCTCAGGAAAACTGGTGGCTAATTCATTCTATGACCATACACCTTTCATTTATGAAACCGAATCTTTACAATGGGACTCATGTGAATCGTTGGTCAACTCGACATCTGATGTTCATAACGCTTAAAACTTACGGCCCCGAATGATAGAAGTCAACTTTCTAAAACAGCAACAGCCATTGAAAACAACAGTTTCTATGTGGGTGACGGCCCAACAACTGCAAACGCTGCGCCCTTGTTTGAGGTTTTAGTGGACCGTCCCATCGGTACGTTAAATATTGTTGGACTTCAAAGTGTTGGACACAGGCCGAGTAGGATCCGAGTCGGCCACTTAAAAAAGTTTAATACGATTTGCTTCCTCTACTTCACAGAAATCCCACAAAACCGACACCGTTTAGAAGACAATATTCAGACACTCTGATGCAGAAGAAAAGTCATTTTGGAAGATATTGGAGCCAAACAGACAAATAAAAACAAGGGATATTCTAGCGAATATACACTCATCTGCAAGCTAATTTGGTTCTTTCGAAAGTCCCACCTGGAACCCAGGCTGAATCTCTCGTTTATGATGTTCTCAGGCAACTGAATGTGCTGCACCAGACCGCCTCATGTTTCAGTCGCTACGATATTTGAAATATCGCGATACATGTACATGTGTAATGTACTACTCATAACGTTCAAAAGGCTACCTTAGAACTGCGGCAGAATACAGAAATTTATTCCAAATTAAAGGCTTTCTGAGAAAGGGCACTTCATGGTAGCGACTGAGTACAGACTTAAAAGTTTCCCGTTTTTTATACCACTCGCGGCATCAGCTTGGAAGTCAAGTATGAGGATGTTCCCTTTCATAAACCAACCGATTAATACACCAGTCACGATGAATAAACTCAGAGCGTCTTACCCGGTGGACAAAACTGCCGGACGCATTTTTACAGGCTAAACCAAATTATTTATTCGGCGAAATTGCGTTTAACTATCAGTTTCATTTTATTGTAGTCAGAATCCGTGGTAATCAAGAAAGCACTGATTCTATCGATTCTTCACTTCTAGAAATGGTTTCTGCGTAGCTTCCATAGGACTTTTGTATCCTGCTTAACAGAGATGTGTATATGGGTTGAAGAATTCAGCTTTCCATAAGCTATTATAAACAATATCATATGAACCTGGGTTTTATATAAATGACAGGTCATACTTGATATGAGATGATATTTGGAGATAGTCAGCACTACTACATCACACACGGTGAAGTAATCTGTGACCGCCCCACTTTAAGCAAGCAGTCGACGGCGTTCACATAGCTTTATATTTCGCGCAACAGCACAAATTCTGAGCAACCATGGTACTCATAGTATCACTTCTCACTGTCTAAATCAAAGAAAGTTCACCGCACGAGTCGAATTATATCGAGGTTAGAAAGAATTCTCCGCACTAAACATGCATAATCCGCTACGTAGAAGCAAAAACTCTAGGAATAAAAACGAATAAAACCTTTTACTTTAACTGTGGACGAATATCCTTGAACACGCTACTAGGATATTTTGGCTGAGTTACCCGCAAAGTGGACCATAGGGCTGACATCGATGAGGAGACCAGAGGATGATAATTAGGTTTGGATAGTTCACAACGCACTCCTTAGGGGTTTACAAGCAGTCTTACTACTAAGCGCTGGAGACACATTTGTCTGAGTCGGAAAGGATAAAAAGCACATAATGGGAGGCAGAAACAATATATAAACTTTAGGAGATAATAGATACCCGCTCTACGAAGTGCACCTTCACGTTTTTCCTGGTCAGATTGAAAGACATTTGTGAACCCGCATACTACAGTAAAACCGCTCGGTTTTGAGAACCATTCTAAACTCCGTGTCCCAAAATTTGAATCCTGAGTGTTTATGGTGTCGGCTGCAGTCTCAGTGGACATGCTTTAGTAGTCTTCACTCTTTTCGTCTTCGCTGTTGCGGTCTATCAATTACACCTATGGAGTAAAACAACTAGCCTGCTTACATTCAGTACATCGTCAGTACATCGTCAACAATTGAGTTGCGTATTATACCTACACGGAAAGCCTACGCTAGCATAGCCGTGCTACCTGTCTTGCTCCTGATGATCTCCGTAGTTCTTCAGTTCAAAACTTGTCCGCACTAGGCTATTAGGGAGCTTCATCGTTACACATAAGTCTCTTCAGCTTAGTGTTTGCCTTTTGAGCGCCTTATCTTTTGCTCCTCTCAATGCTGCTCAGACCTTCGGTCCCATGACTTATGCAAACGCCGTCTTCGTAGGTTCTAGTCGCTGCACATTCAACGCATGTTTTTGTTCGCAGTGTTTGCTGTAGTATCAGACACAATGCTTCGTCTCGTTTCCGCGCTCACTCTCAAGGTTCTATTTGATTCAATCATGGTTGTCAGCTTACACAAAAAATTTTGGGAATTCACTAATCCGCTGGATATCTGGAAAAGAATGTGCATAACGCTTGTATGTCCTCAAGGTTCATTCGGAAGAACCAGTGTCACCATCTCGGCTGACTGAGGGAAAAGCAGTTTGCACTATTTGTTGGTGGATCTCAAACACAAAGAAGCCCTATTGTGTGTTCAAATTTAAGCTTGTAAATATGCGTACCAGTAACTATCGGTATTTTATCCTGAATAAACGCATCGTTGGTAAGAAAACAGCCCGGTTTGGCTTTGCATGTTACACGTTTGTAGAAAATAAAGATAGTAGGCAAGATGACACAGTTCATGTTACTTAAATTGCAGCAAAGTTATCAGTTTGGTTGTATTGTGCGAGTATCGCTGACTGAATGATGATATACTAAATACTCTTGTGTATTTTGGGGGATGCAGGCTTCTACTTTCAGGTGCCTACGGGTCTATGGCAAACTCTCTCCCGAGTTGAACATATCCGTTGGTGTCACGCTAGGGCACCCATCGTCGTCCTTGTTCTTCGTCTTCGCAGTATATATTCGGCTTGAAACCCTTAACCTCTGTCAAACACCAAGCAGTTGCTCACAGCCCTTGAATACTATCAACGTTTAATAGGTTTAAACCTCTAGGGAAGCAAACAATTCTAAATGAGCAAATGATCTTATTGCGTGATGTGAAACACGCTGTACAGATGCATAGCTTAAAGCACTATTGCAAGACCCAGCAAGGTTAAATATATGCACCAAGCTTGTTGGTAAACTAAACAGTTCAGTGGGTAATTTGGTCTGTTTCCGCAGCCATATATTTTAAGGGCTTTTTGACGTGGTTTAGTGGCCCCAACATATATGGGTATGTTACGTTACCAATAACACTCCTGCTTCACATCTACCACGCACAATGCGTAGCTGCCTTACTTCACACTATTTAAAAAAAACAATGCAAAATCACAGGTTCGATTATGCCACCTTTAAAGCGTATCTGCTATTTTTACAATTTTTATCTTTGGAGAGCATAACTGTAGCAGCCGAAACCACTGCACTTTGGTTTGTGGTTTATTATGAACAATTAAACAGATTAAAGGGAACGGATTTCGATGGAACCTATCTTAGTAATGGCAGGGAGTATGGCAGCTGCAGGTGTTCCCGAGTGCTTCAAAACCACAATTCCGATTCTTATTCAATCTCTCTAGGTCGTAATTTGTAAAGTAAAGTAGACTTCCAGATTATTTGCGAGGATTTATGAGAACTGCATTCCTATTAACATGCATTTTCTAGGACTCGTGTCCACTTCCTTAAGTATTTGCTATTTACCAGGGAACAGGTGTAAAGTTTACTTACATGCTGACTAATTTTCCTCCGTGCGTGAAGTCAGCTATCCTGTTCAGAGGACTCAAACTGGCTTAATTTCAATTGCTATTTTGTATCAATGTTGCACTTACTTAAGCGTTTCCACAAAACTCAACTGCATAACTTCCGCTAAATTGTGATGTTTATGTGTTCCAACCCATGGCTCGCGGATGACTGGTCAATACAGCATTAGTGATAATAAGCCAATTCATGATGATCAGGATGGAAGAAGGTTGTCGATTTTGTCATCTTTTGCATTTGTTGTAACCACCTGATCATCCCACGTGGTTCTAGAGCTTTATAAATAGTTATACTAGCGTAGCATAACTATCACGTGATTACCCAAATCAGCTGGCAAAAAGAAACGTACCAAATTGGTAAACCTTAACATTTTTAATTTTCCAACAGTACCAACAGTCCCTACAATATGTCGTTTTCAGTTGTTTCTAGTGATAACTGCAAAGGTGAGATACTTGTTAAGTTACATGGAAATCAAAGTCATCCTTTTGAATGTAATGTAATTATTCTGTACAGCTTTGGACTAAATGCAATAAATTAATAATATATCACATAACATCCCATATCAAAGAGTCGGTATAAATTCCCAGAATTTTTATGCAGCCTTTGTTTAAAAAAGTAGAGTCTCTTAGTTCCATCGTACTGTCATAGTGACGAAACTTTGAGAATAACTAGTTCGAAACAGTGGCCTATCGTACTTGCACGTGATATTACCAGAAAAAATTGTCCAACGGATATGCAACTATACTAACTTATCTGTGACATCCTAATCGATCCTGTTTTTTTATTATATCAACAAACAAACCGGAATAGTTCCCTGGCAGCAAAAATCTTTCTGTGTTTCTTTTGTTGCCTCGAGTTTGATCTAAACGAGTTAGGCTTTCTTGGCATGGTATCACACAGGCGTACCGCATAATTTTGACATCCAAAGCGGGAGCAAAACCACTTAGCACTTACAGATGAATCACTACGAATTTGTTGACCCTGGGATGTCTTGAAATTTGTGTGGATACATTCTGTGTGCCAAAAATAATATACGTTGATTTAATCTATACACGCGCACAGGCATGCTACATCAGGCGCCAACAGTATACGCATAGTGAAGCTTTGCTTTGAAAATTCAGGAAATCAATACTCTGTATTGAAGATTGTACACGTACGGGATAATAATAATAATAATGTTTAGGTACCTGCACTGGAAAACCTTAGATTGACAGTGGAAAAACGCCGAACGATTTCACCGCTGGGGAGACATTCCGACTCCAAATGCTGGCTATTATTGCAAAATCCCATCTTCTACAGGCATAGTGTACACCTCAGATAGAACTGATCTAGATCAACGGTTTTTGGATCCCAATTGTCTGCAACTAAAATAACATTTGAAACCTGGAACAAGACTTAAAGCACTTCCGCATCCGTCGCTTTCGTGACGGTGTAGTCTAGATGTGAGGAATTGTGACAGTAGGAAAACGCTGTCTGTAGATACGTTCCTCACCTTTTCGTCATTTTTTAGTGTCCTTTATCTTTGCCTTCTCTAGAACGGGAAGCTAGTTTGTACTTTGCGTCCTTGTTCAGAATGACTGGGTTGCCGAACATTGGTAGCTTCCTATCATTAGCTTTAAAAAGTTCCTGTCAAGGCCACTTTCTGTCATTCCACGGTTTTTGCTTGTAATAATTCTGCCCAAAAATATTCAGTTGGACGGTACACACCGCAGGAGATAACAAATGTAAGACAGTCCAGCAGCTCGCCGCATGTTGGTTGTGTTTTTTGCTTTCAATTGTGTGCAACGTGTGCTGGTGGAAACATCTGCAGCACCTTCTGTCTTTGTTCTACTACCGCGAAGACAAAAATCAAATCATCACTGCGGAGCCTGTATCCTAGTCTAGAGATACATAATGTCTTAGCTTGTCCCAAATACAGTGGCGTATTTCTCGTCACCCACCCTTATAAAACCATCATCTCTTGCCATTCCTCAGCACAGTCCATTACCCTCTTTCATCAGTACTTGAAGCGAAATGTTCTTGTCGTTGTTACCTTTTCACACACTATGTGGTAGTTAAAAGTCCCAGTTTGCAATAAAAACAATAAAACTGCAGTTATCGAACGGTTTTCTATGCCTGCGAATGTAAGCAACAAGCTTACGGAACCTAACTGTAAAACTACTTTGTATTAGCTTGATGATAAACAATGGGCGCAAAACTAATTAGCGCCGCAAAATTATTTATTGAGCCCTCAAATGTCAAAAAGCTGTTGAAGAATCCACTCAGTTTACACGTACACATAAGTTTGATTTGATGGGTTTTCACTCCAAAGTTTAGTGATAGACAAACTTCGTAGACCCTTTGTCCCTAAAGAGTGAGGGCGGTAATTATTTATTATTGCTTTTGCACTGTTCTTTGAATTTTGTAGCGCACTGTGGATACGCTTTTGAATGTGCTTTATGGAAATCCCAACCCTAGACCACATAGTTGATATACTGTCTTATGTAAGAACACAAGAGCTTTGATAAATACACTCATTTGCAAATCAAATTGGTTTTCACGAGACCCAAGTGAGTCTCTTGTTCACGATGTTTCTCAGCTAAATGTGCTGAAAACAAAAGAGCTTGTTGAAAATCACTGGCCTAGGAACGCAACTCAGGATACCTATGTGCTTGCTAGTAACGGCAGCCACCTGAGATTTATCTCCAAGGTCCTGATTGGGGAGAATTCCCGAGGTCCGTGATACTAGGAATGCGCAATACACGAAACGCCAATACGTAGTTCTCAAGGCGAAAATAACGAGGAACACGCACTCAACAGTTAATTTAACTTGACAAAATTGAATGTTGGATGAAGGCGGAACACCCAGAGGTGTTTGTCAACCCTGTCCTACATTCACAACCACCAGGTACTGGTTAGCTGGTTAGATTGGAGGGGCAACTCTGGTAGATACTTTTAATTCCGCATCAATCGTCTACGTCTGTGCATCCTTGTATGAGTGCTTGGTACGAAGGTCTCCAAGAATCTCAGTAAAATACTCCATTATGCAGCTTTTTGGAAGACTATTCCACATATTTACAGCTCTAGAATATATGTTATCCTCCGGAACACTGATATCCTGCTCCCGTACTTTAGTGTCGTGCAACATTTTTCTTTGCCTGGTTAAGAAAACCACCTCTTAGGAAAGCTTCCTCTCTCCTTGACCTCAAAATAAAAAAGCCGAATCCATACCGACGCTGAGATAAACAACTCAAGATTAACTGATATTTATCAGTCTTGATATCCTAATGGCGACCAATTTCCGCCCGAATAATAGATTTTTTGCCTTTCGCATGTGAAAAATGAGGCTTCTGACCATGCTCCATGGCAGACAGAATAAACGTGGTCAGCAGTTTCTTTACAGTCTCCCTGGTCTAAAGTGCGACCAAGGTTGAATGGCCCATAAGTCCCTGTAGCCTGTGAACGCAACCCAGCTATGCATAGGTTTGCTTTAATATCACTGCGAGGAATTATGCCCAGATCGCGACCAAAAATCTTCTTTCTATGTCACTCTAAATGTGATGTCACTCATTGCCTGCTAGTGAATAGGTGCTGCCATTTGGTTTGGATGACTGGTTGTTTGAACCTCACCGTCTAGCTTTCTGTGTACCAAGCATATCCTGGAGGGATTTTCTATACCTTGAATCCCAACATCAAGTAATCAACAAACATCAGTTCTCTAGGCTCTAGCATGCGAGGCCGAATATTCATTTATCTTAACACGCAATGTTGCATCCTCTGCGCTGTTATTTACGCTCACATCGAGGATAACCTGAAACCATCCAGTCCTTGTGTTTGACCTACGCCAATGATCTCAATTTGAATCAAATGAATCATAGTGACAGCAACCCGCATTCTATTGGACGTCTCGCTCCGTGATGTGCCGTAAAATATCTTAGCGTTTAATCCAAAACATGTTTCAGTTGTGGGAGATTTGGAAACTTAACAAATAAGGTCGAAAAAGAGACAAATATTTCCTTCCAGTTTCCGTCCGCATTCCTTACCTGTGATTTTCATGCTCACCAGACAATTTGTTATCGCGAATATAGAGAGTCCAGGTGCATTTGGATCATTTAAACAAACTATCCTGCGTCGATTATTTGATATTATCATGTGGAAAGCGTAAGATCAATCTTGTGAACCACGTTCTTTCCTAAAACAGGTAACGGCTTAGTCGATCAAGAGTAAAAGATACTTCACGGAACACCAGCAAGTGGTGGGGTGAACTGGGCGGACAGTATTCGCACAATGGGGTTGACTTTTCGAAAGCTGTGACATGTCCCTTGTGGATTAAAGCAGGCAGGTAACACCAGTTCAAACTTTTGAACCCAGTCCAAGTATTCTGGGGTGTGATGTTAGAAAAGCATTCCACAATAATTTTTCCGCCAGAAGTAGGGCTGCTTCAGTAGACAATGAAATTTGGTGACCTGCGAAAATATGAACGTGGATTCGAAAGCGAAGTGCACTTATTTGCAAACAAATTTGGTTTTGAGATACATGAAAATACATTCTGCGCTACTCATAAGGTTGCTGGGGATTCTTCAACAGCCCAAGAGGCTGTCTGGTGCGGCACATTCTGTGGCTCGGAAACATCATAAACGAGGGACTCAGCTGGGTTCCATTTGCGCCACCATATGTTAATGTTCTTTGAAAACTTCACCTCATCCATTTGCTCATGCGATCTCCCTAATCGCGTTTAGCATCCACTCCAACCGGAGTTGCTTGGGGTAACATACGTTTTAAATTTGACTTCTCTCTCTAGAACCTCATAAATTTACCTATTGCTAAAATCCGAGAGCTCATTTGTACTGCTGAACTGGTCATCATTTGTTCACAGGAGTCCACTCTTTCTGGTTAACTCGCTCAGACGATAAGGAAGTGAGAACGTCTCTGCGGCCAGTATACTGATAATCAGTAGAACTCCAAGTGTTCGCACAACTGCATGTGAGCTCCGCTGCCTGTGAAATTCAAATAACGGGGCAAGCATGTAACATAACCCCGTCTGTATCGGTCAACTATTTGGATTTGGTCATATATCCTTTTTTACAGAGGCTTAGGGCATTTTGCATCAGAAACAAGATACATCACCATTTATTGGAATGAGATAAGGTGTGGTGCACCGGGTCGAAATAAATGCGCTGGTGGAAGGGTTAAGGTTCCTAGGGCTAGGCAGTCCTCAGATCCGAGATTGGCCTCAGAGCCCAGAGATACCCCAGCTGTCAACCCATCCAAGAGGCCATATTCTGCGATGTGTAAAGGCGATGCTCCCTTTTGCGTGGAGTCCTTGATGGTAGTTGCCCTATGTTACTCGAGCTGGAGAGTTAAAATCTGAGTTATCTCAACCCAATTCCGTGGGAAAGGTCCTTCAAACAGAAAGACTTCGGGAATTCCACGCATGTCGAGCGCACTGTCCAAACGTGTCTTGCCTCAGTCCCAGCCTCACTATCTTTGTCAGTCTGTGGGTCTGTGACTTTTGAGCAAGAGCTACAATCTGAAGTCACAGCCAATTAGGTAATGTGCTTTTAAGAGTGCAAAATGCCAAGACAGCCATTTGGTAAGTCACCGGGTTGAGGCCGGATCACCCGTCACCGTGCGGAAACTCGTTTTGCGCTTCCTCTCTAAAACCACTGAGATCGAGTTTTTGCGCCTTCGGATGGCAATCCTCGAATGTATGCTTGATCTATGGGAAGGCATTTTGAATACCGGTAACCCACCTAGGGTCCTCTGTTCCTCAGTTGGATAAAACGATGTAACCATCGCCTGAAAAGTTTGCTTGATTTCCCTTCAGTATAACGGTGTTGTGTAAAGTGTTTATTATTCAGCGTTTGTGAAGATACCACCAAGGAGTGGCTCAGCAAGTTCTGTCGTCGTGTCTGTTCTGAAAAGCGATATATTGATGGTCGCTGTAGAACCTCTCATGCCCCTGCCCATCTGAAATGCCGTCGCTGTCCTGCCGCGTCAAGGAGGTGGATCACACTCTTCGCAGCCAAAGGGTTCCGGACGAAGAGCGCTCGCTACTCGTTCAGAGAGGAGAGTCAGTTGTCATTTTTTGTTGGGCCACTAAGATATTTCTGCTCCAATCTTCCAAAGGCTTCGGAAGAACCATCATTTTTCTCATGAGGCTCCCAAATAAAATGGAACATTTTTCCCTCCCATCTGTCTGCCGCTTCCCTTTGCACATCTGACGAGACCACACGGCAGACCTAAAAACAATCTTTTCGCCGTGTATAACTCGCGCGGCTACTGTCCCCTCCAGCTACTCCAAATATGGACCTCCCTGCACGTTGCCAAACTAGCTACCCCCCCCCCACCTGGCCAAAGAAATTCAATTACTCTGGCACTGGCCTTACGCCAGGTGATCGGCTGGCGATCAGCGAAAAAACAAGGCACCCCTATTACCACCAATACTGGCCTCGGTGGTCGCGTCTGGGTGAACTTCATACTCGCCAAGTAGAAACACATTTATACTGTTCAACACCTTCTTTTATTATGTTACCTTCTTATTAGCATAATTAGCAAGTCCTTGGCTGCTAGGTAACTCAAGGCACTTCATCGATTTTTGCAGCACGATCAGTGTTTATTCCGCCTTCCTACGTCTTACATCCACATGGGCTCCGTATAAACCAACTTCAACTGTGGTTCTACATCGGCTTGATTCTACCCTTGTTGACCCCTTGACCAACCTAAATGGCGCTGCGCACAAAAATAAAACTAGCTAACCCCCCCCCCACCTGGCCAAAGAAATTCAATTACTCTGGCACTGGCCTTACGCCAGGTGATCGGCTGGCGATCAGCGAAAAAACAAGGCACCCCTATTACCACCAATACTGGCCTCGGTGGTCGCGTCTGGGTGAACTTCATACTCGCCAAGTAGAAACACATTTATACTGGTTCAACACCCCTTTTATTATATTACCTTCTTATTAGCATAATTAGCAAGTCCTTGGCTGCTAGGTAACTCAAGGCACTTCATCGATTTTTGCAGCACGATCAGTGTTTATTCCGCCTTCCTACGTCTTACATCCACATGGGCTCCATATGAACCAACTTCAACTGTGGTTCTACATCGGCTTGATTCTACCCTTGTTGACCCCTTGACCAACCTAAATGGCGCTGCGCACAAAAATAAACATTACTTGTCATTTCACCCCTGTAATTATATCTATTACAGGGCTATCTACAGACCAAATTACGTTACTACGGTGATGTCAAAACTCTGCCACACCCACGTAGATATTTCTCTCATACTCTCGACTACCCCTTCTCGACTGCCCCTTCTCAACCCCTCTAGCCTTCGATTGCGAGTACAAAGGAACTGCCTTCCTGACCCAAGCCGCCCCCTCAAAGAGCCTCATACAACCATCTAAATACTTTCTTTAAGCTTGACCATCTTGGTGTTCTGCTGCTATACCAGTATGCCTTGACCAAAAATTCGGCAAGTTTACCCACGTTCCTCAATCGGTTTTATGCGGCAGATCTCGCTACCCTCAAGGAAATTTCCATGTAACTCCCTTTTAACATAGATGCCGGGGAAACCATCCACTTTCATCTTACGTCACACTTCTATTACGCAAATTGTGATTCATTACTACTGCGAATTTCTCTACCTCACTGTCCCCACTTATGGTCTCGGTGACTCTGGCCATTGACTGAACTGCTGAGCCATTATCAGCATAGGTGATTAGTTCTAGTTCAAATCGGCCTAGCCAGTTACTGGAAAACAAAAACCGCTTGCTTGTTTCTATTCGCATTCCGCCATTTACGATAATTCATCAAGAGATAAGCATGTTTTTTTGTTTTACCCTTTCCTCCGTTGTTGCTCGGCCCCTTAAAATTTCAGCGACCAGATTATTCTTCAGTTGGTATACTCTCAACAAGTTTTGAAATTAATCCCCATCAAAAGGGTCAGGAGGTAGAGGTTCATCAGTCTCAGAAGACTTCGCCACAAAGAAGTTCACATAAGACCAGAAGCTGGTGAACTCATCGGGAGTGATTGGCATGCTGCACCGCTCCGTGTTCTGCACTGTGCTGACTTGCGGCCTTGCGTCCGTTGGCCATTTCGGTACTTTGGTTCGTTGCCTGGGCGTCTCCTCAAATTCAAGTGACGTGTCCGCTTGAATCCGGCCCACTTCTCATTTTACAAGTTCCTCGTCAGGTTGTTTTCTCGGTTCAGAGCAACGTGGTTCTTGCGTTCTATTACTCTCAGGGGTTGATAAATGGGGTCAACTTCAATACCCTTCTGATGGCTTATTCGGTGGAGTATCGGGTTTCCATAAATTCGTGTTCTTTCTTCGTTTCCTCTTCAACCAATATGCAAACGCTGCTCCAGTTTAACTCGTGTCCTTCCTGATCTTTGCGCTCGATGACTGGAGGAAGTGATTCTTGCCTTTCTGTAGCGAGCTTACTTTCATGTGTTCCGGTGAAGACTTTCACTCTTGTTTGCCCTGTATGTCTTTTGTCGCAATCTTCCATTAACTCCTGTATACGATATTGTTCCACATCAGTGGGTCTTATTACCCATTTGGGTCTGATAGTGTCCTCCACAAAGTGTTTTCAGGTCGTGTTGCGCTGTTGTGAGAGCCTCGCGGTCATTTCGGCGGTGTTCTTGATGTGCGGGTGGGTAACTCGTTTGCTTCCATTTTGTGCAGTTGCGTTAGTCGCATTTGGCTTTCCAAGCAATCTCCAAATGAAATTCTTTGGGTGTCCATTTATCTGGAGCAACTTTTACAGGCGTTTCCCTTCTTTCTTCTTGGAGTCTACTGTGCTGCGGCCCGTTTTAACCTGTTTGACGTGTCCGAATACAGGTTTGTTTGTGAAAATTTGAGTGGTTGCCGTAGTAACCCAGAATCTGGTCCTTGCGCGTCAACAACAATCCGGCCGCAGCTGTACTGGCAGAGTGGACATCTACACACGTCAGTAATGAGCTCACATCAAATGCACCCATTATTCCATCCTTGTCGAGTTTACGTTCTTCATTCTCGCCGAAAATTGTCCCGCATCATTGATGGAGTATATGGATCCACCGATGAGAAGTTTCAACTTATTCCATTGTCATTCGAAAGACTGTAGGTAGCCCTTCCCGGGAGTGATACTATCGGTCGGATGGGTATAGCCTTTTTGTGTGCTTATTGGAGTCCGTAGAAGCGGAAAGGGGCTGAATCCCGAGTTCTCACCCTCCTACATTCCAATTTTGTAACCTTATTGAGATCTTGGGAATTCTCTGAGTTTCTACTGATTTGTTTGCCAGTTGCTTGCTTTGGTCACGTACCAAGCAGCGATATGTGGTTGTGTCGTTAAGTGGCGCTTTCGTTTTTTGGTGCAGTCCGGTTTGTCCATGATCACTTTTAGTTGCCTCTAGTCTTCTGGTAGAATCCAACGTTGTTTCATCCTTCGTTAGATTGTTCATCGCTTCTATTTCTCCGTCGAAGAATACGTTATAGAGCTTGCCGTGTATGATGGCCGGAATAACGGTTTGCCAAAGCCATCGTTGAGCATTTCCGTCGAGAACGATAGATTCCATCGCTGCTTCCAGGCCAGCATATTTGACGACAAAGCCAATCTATAATCTCTTATCACCTTAAATATGGTTGAACAGTAATCACTTCCTTACACTGAAGCGTCCACCATGACCATGTCATAATGAGAACTCTGGAAGGTCCCAACAAATCCCGCTCACCGGGTCCTCCCCAGGTGCAAAAGCGGTTTGGATTCCTGACTTGTATAAAAGCTCATCGGCCCATCGGAAGGAGATTCTAATGCAACAAGCATCCGAGCTGCATATATTCCGCAATATTGATAAAAATACAAATCTCCCCTCCCTCATATCCAGCTCAATAGAGGATGACACAGATATACGTGCAACATGAACGGCACGCCATCCTAACAGTATGAGTTACTCGGGCTAGCAAGAAGATACGTTCTTGCTGGTTGTCCGTCACTTGCCTTCTCCCCCAAGCAAACTATGTTTTTGTGGAACTAGGCTCAGCTGCAATCTGAATATCGGTTATCAAAATATGGTACTACCGCACTGCTAAAGTAGCCGGTAACTGTGCTTCATCCAACTTTTCCCGTCATTCTTCTCTACACGACAGCCCATAAGTTCAACAAAAACGTTTTACCATCTTAGTCATTCCCCCTCTAAACTCTGCACTCCACCTGTTGCCGGCTCGCTGTATCTTCTGGATGTCAACCACACCCGGCTTGTTCACCACGCGGGGCCGATACCGCGAAGCCTTACTCGGTAAGCACACAGTAGAACTTTTCGTCAACCAAGACAATACAGCATGATGTAATGGGAGTGAAAGTAGTCCAAGATCGAGGGTGATGTGGCCGTATTGATTGGCGAGGCCGTTAGACCTCTGGAAGCACGTGGGCCGAATTCCAGCTCAATAAAGTATGGCTGAAGTGCGGGGAGAGCTTACATCCAAACGCTAAGTGTAACGTCCTCCTTTCACATCGTCCCACACCTTCAAACGCATTTCGCTATAACGTTCGAAACTGCTGGAAATATTGAAACCATGGGGTTCAAATGCCTGTGCCCCATTGGGTGTGGAAGCCGAAAGGCAGTTGTCGTTGGTTTTGAATCTTCCTCTGAACGGCAAAAAGTGCATCATTATGTCATCATAAGAAAATTCAGCGAATGTCTTCATCGTGGATGGTGAGAATGGACCAGAAGGCTTTACGAGGATAGATAGCAAAATGTGTTTTATTTATCTGACTGTCCTTGAATATGTCCCCCTCACTCCGCGGTGAAAAATCTGCCCAAAAGACAATCGCCATTCCACGGACGATTAGGCGTATCTTCCCCCGTATTAGTCGCACGGACTTCCGGATACTCTATTATATATCAGACAGCTTCTTGAGTATGTCAATCAAGCTATCTACTCAACAGCGAGGAGGCCGTCAGTGTCAACGAGCTTGTCCAACGAGCTGATATGAAAACGCTTTCCGGCCTTAAATCCGTGGTCTACCAGCCTCGTGTCGCATTGCTTGACCTCCTTCTCCGGGAGCATCGTCGCCCACAAGGGGGCATAACATTCTTCTATTCCGTGTTTGAACAATTTGGCCAGCAGTGTTTTCAAAGCTGACCCAACTAACGTAAGGGATGGACGTAGTAGGAAGGCTTTCAGGTTGGGAGCGCACACACTTATTAGGCAACGACTTCTCTCATTTCGGGTAGTTGGTGAGCGGAATCACCTTCCTCCAGCGGTCGTTCATGCCGCACCTATCATCCAGTTCAAAGCACGTTTAGACGCTTCTTTAGTTAAGTCCTCACGCCGGCATGATTTCTGCCCCACGATGAGAACTTATAGACCGGCGCTAGACCTTTTTCGCTTATGTCTATCAGGCGAACGAAAGCCGCTGAACGGAAAGTATAAACCTGACCCGGTAACTTTGGGCGAAAGTCCTGATCCTATGTATCAACCCGTGAACCCCTGACTACCATTGTTACTCTTAGTAATACTGTAAGATCGGTAGCGTACAGCGTGCTCCACTAACCACATGTCCACGAAAACCAGCTCGTGAGGCCTAGTTAGTCTGCCCTTCCTTCAGCCCTCTTTACCCGGAATCCAGTATACGCACTAGACCAAACCGAGCCTGCGACATGCCCTTCCCAACTCAGGAATCAATTGAACCGAGAATTGACCAATCACAAGCTTATTTGGCGCTCGCGTAGCCCGCTCGGAGCGGCGCGTGCTTGGGAAGCTCGATTGCCAGTTTGGTGTGTGGTGCTTTCTTGAGTGATTTGTGGGTAAGTTTTGGTGCGTTACAGTCTTGTTTAGTGGATTTTGGCTCGTGATGTTGGTTCCCATTTTTCGACCCCGGGAACTGCCGTGTACCGCTATATCAGTTCAGTTTGACAACTGTTAATCACCTGCGCAGATACGGTGATTCAGATCACCGCAACTTATTGCTGGAGGTAGTGTATGACAGATGTTTCAGTGGTTAGGGAACATACTCACTCACGGGAAGGCCCATGTTTTGTATCTGACATCTGCATTTCTGCTCCTGTCTAGGCTTGGGCAATCTGGCGGTACCTCGGCCTTCATGCTTCCTTCGGTGGGCGTGGCAGCTGGGCACCAGAAGACTGCTACAGCTAAACCGTTTTTTTGCGTAAGTGTGGGTGTAGGAAGTATTTAGGCAGAGTCAAAGCGGAAACGATTGACTGGACAATGATTAAGTACAAGAATATGGATGTAATTGTCACTGGTTACACAGCACCGTTAATCTGGTGGATCTTCAATACCCCAACCCAGTAGACTGCATGCACTAAAGTAGACAGGGCCCTCTGTGTTTTCCATGCTGTTCTTCTAAATCACGCGTTCTCTGCTATTTTTATCTTCCGGTCGGAATTTACCCCAGAAGCAGCACGGCGAGGCCATCGATCAATCGGCACAGTTTTCGCAGCCGGCGTAGTTAGCACAGACTACTCAACTCGTCTGGTGAAAAAGTAGTTGATTGTTGCTGAGCAAACTTCATCGCATTCAAGCATTGGTAATTTCATCTCCCCATGATACGTTCCTACGAGGTCCAAAAGCAACCAACCTTCTCCTGTCTTCGACACAGTGGACGGCCCCCACGACCGTAAAGTAACGGTGGACAGTGCTGTATTATGGACCCTTTCACCAACACCCCCACATTGAGACGGTACCTAATCATGGTGCGATGGTTTATGCGCCCACGCAACCGATTGAGCTATACTGGGGGATAGCCGCGCGACACTGGCAGCCTCTCATACCAGCTTGATCAATGGTTAGGGGTGTGGTGAACGCAGTCTTCTGGTCCTCCAGGTTGGGGGTTGGAACGTGTTTGGTGACTTGTATAAAAACATTAATACACTTGTATATCGTGCCATACATGGCTGCCTTGTGGTCAGGCTGTTGAGCCAAAGATTTTGGTTGACGACCCTAGTCCTCCTCCTGTATGGGCGTGGGCGCCCTGATGGCATCCCAGCTCACATACAACCACAAATTGCACGCATGCAAATGAACTCATGCCACATCGACCCTCGCGTGGTTCCGTCAGCCGTGTCGCCTTGCTCTCTGCATACAGCAGATCGGGTAAGCGAAAACATGCTACTACTGACACCTCCCTTCCCTTTCACATAATTTTTCTCCCTCTCTCCACTTCGTTACTAACTCTCTTCTTGTAGACCCAGCACTTAGGCTGATAATTCCGTTCGTCCCGCATCGGTGTTGCAAGCAACATCTGCGCTTCATTCGGCGCCGAAATCCCCAGACATTTCTAAGTCAATATTCAATCCCCCACGGCAGCGAAGCATCGGTGTTGAACTTTGATGTCATGCTGTAGATGATGATGACGCCCACTCTTTCTGGAGAACGTGGAACCCCTGAGGACCTCGGAGATTTGTGGCTGCACATGTTCCCTCAAGCGCCACCGAGATTCTGGTCCGGTTGACCTCACCCCGCATTGCTCAAAGATGGTGGTTAAGTCCTCAGTTAGGGCTTATCTGATCTGTTTGTCTGTGTTTGGGAAAAGGAAACTGTCCCAGACAACTGGTTGAGTCGGTTATAGTGCTTGTTTTAAAAAAGGGGTCGTACTGAGTGTACTAACCACAAAGTGACCAGCTTGATCACGTAACGAAACTGCTGGCGTCGCTTGTGCTTCGTCGCCTTATGGTGGCTCGTGAGACACTGACTAGAGAGCAACAATTAGGGCTTCGGCCTCGTGGAGTTTGCATTGACCAAATGTTCACACACAATCAGATGTTAGAACAGCGCCGTACGTACAAACGGCAGACAATTTTAGTAGTCCTGGATTTCCAAGGCGTATTCTACTCGGTTAACCGGTCCGTTTTTCTTAATACACCGGCTCATCAGGGAACTCCCCGGAAGTTTGTAAACATAATAAGTTGTTTGTGATTTCATACTTCCGGACATGTGAAAGTAGATCGAGAGCTCTCCAAAAGCTTCTGTACACAAAGTGATGTCCGTCGGAGGTACCCACTCTCTCCATTCCTGTTTAATTTCCTGATCTATGAGATCACTCTCACCATTCCCATTTAACTTCTTGATCGATGAAATCATGAGACGAATGCCTAAAGGTCTTAAAAACCCTGGTATTCAAATAGCCTACGACGAAAACATTGTCGATCTGGGGTACGCAGACGACATCGTTCTCGTCTTCGAAGTGGAGGAGAAGGCGCAGGTGTTTCTGGATGGATTGACCAAAGTCATCCCATCGTTTGGCATGCACTTTGCACCCACAAAGTGTAAGCTCATGTCCGTGGACGTGCAGTCACTGAGCATGTCACTTACAATCCAGGAAGAGGCACTGAAAGTTCTGGAGCGCTTTACGTATCTTGGAAGTTGTATTAGTTCTGATTGCAGTGTGGTAGATGAGGTGAGTACACGAATCTGCAACGCTCGAGCCGCGTTTGCTAACTTGAGACACCTATGGAGTCAGAATGGTTTATCCCTGAATCTGAAGGGACGTGTGTATCAAGCTATAGTACGGGCTGTTTTGTTGTATGACTGTGAGACTTGGCCTATTCGAGCAGCGGAACTGAGACGTTTTCAGGTGTTCGACAACCGTTGTCTCAGAACCATAGCTCGTGTGGGTTGGTGTCGGCGAATCCGTAATGAGACAGTTAGAAAGCGCGTTTTCGATTGTGCAACGGGTACCTTCATTGAAAAATGTGTCCGGCACCAGAAGCTGCGTTGGTTGGAAAATGTGTTGTGTGTTCCGAACCATCGTTTGTCGTAGAGATTGCTGTTTTCCATGCCCAATTCAGAGTGGCGGAAGCAGAGAGGTGACCAACCCTTGACCTGACAGATGGGCGCGAAGGAGATAACGAAACGTTTGGGTGCTGTTGGTGTTACTCGCCTTCCAGGATGGGGATCGCGTGATCCCCACTGGCCTGGTTGGAGACGCTGCAAGATATGGCTTTCAACGGATGTCAGTGGCGTTCTTGTTATTGGTTTCTATCCAGATTGCTTGAGTGAATGTCTGGAGGTGTAGGCACTTCGGAATGATAGTGGTAAGCTTGCACTAAGTCCCTTCCCCACCCACCTTTACTCTTTTCTTTGCAATAAGCTTTTCAAATGAATCAGGGTTGTACGGCAGTGAAGCATCGGTGATGAACACTGATTTCACGCTGTCGATGATGGTGATGGGATGATCTATGAAATAATGGGACGAACTCTGGAAGGCCTCTAATAGCCTCCAACGAAAACGTTATCGGCCTGAAATATGCAGACGATATTGTTCTCGTTTCTGAAGAGGACGAGAAGGTGCAGGTGTTTTTGGATGGGCTGACCTCGGAATCATTGCGGTAAGCTAGCACCAAGTTCCTTTCTCATCCACGATTATTCTTTTCTTCACAATATGGCTTTCAAATAAATGATTGTACGGCAGCGATGCCTCACTGTTGAACACTGATGTCATGCTGTCCTTGATGATGATGATGATGACAAGGGTCATGTATATTAAGCTACAATAAGGGGTATGTTGTTGCATGGTTGCGAAACATCACCTCTGAGGACAGATGATTTGAGGCGTCTTCAAGTTTTTTTTGCACCACTGATGCCTCAGGGGATGTTGTTGGGGTCGGGTGGCGTCCGCAAATTCGTAACGATATAATTAGTAAACGGGTATTGGGTGGTTCAGCCGGTGTTTCAATCGCGGGAAACTCCCAGCACCCTCAACTGCGCTGTTTCGGTCATGTGCTACACATTCCGAAACATCGTCTACTGGAACCAGTGTTGTTCTCTGTGCTTTCTTCAGATTGGTGGAAACTGCGAGCTGGACAACGTATGGTTTGGCAGAAGAGTGTTAAAAAGATTACAAACAGCTGGGTGTTTTTTGTGCAGTACACCTCCAAAGATGGGGCCCCCATGACCCCTCGTGCGCTTGGCGGTTGATCGGTGGTAATGGCTTTCATGTCTTCAGTCTCCCTCCAGATTGTCCGGCTGGGCGCTTGGACGTGTAGACACCTCAGTATTCTTGCCATAGGCCATCACCAGGTCCCATCGCTCACCCACCTTTTTGTCTTCTTTTCATATTAAGGCTTGAAATATAATTAGACGAATTTTGTGGTTGTACGGTGGTAATCCATCAGTATCAAAACAGATGTTGCTGTCCCCGAGATGGCTGAAGCGGTTAGAGCGCGAATTTACTGACCGGAAGATCGGCGGTTTGAACCCGACCTCTGCCTCTCGACTTCTCCCGTGTATGCTTGAGCAACCTGGCAGTATTCCGGCCCTCGTGCTTCCTTCAGGTGGCATGGCAGCTGGGGTGATACAGCTGAACGATTTTTGTCTGATGATGATGACGATGATGATGGTGCATTGCTGTCGAGAACTTCTGGAACATCGCCACGTATGGACGACCAACAATCGTTTTTAAGACTTAAATGCAGCGTTTGCCCGCTCGACCGCGCTGCTTTATGCTGACTTCTCTATTTCAAAGTCATGCCGAGCGTCCTCGTCACACGTCGATTTTTATACCCTAACACCCACCGTCGCGTAATAGTCCATTGAGAGCATTATCCTGCGCTGGCCACTTTTGTGCTGAGTGGACGTTAAATGTGAATGTCTAATAGTTGTGCTTGTGTTCTTTGTAATGGCACTGAACGAACATATTTCGTACAACTTTGTCTCCTGGATGTGTGAGCGCAAGGCTGCGGGTTTACCGCTTTGAATCCGGATGCCCGTCATGTTTACGAGCAACTTTTTCTGCTGGATACTATCAACACAGACCAGATCATATGCTGTCACCAACCTGAAACTGAACTCCCGCCCCTGGAGAATCACTACCTCACGGTATTTTCAAAACCCACATTCTACATTTACCCTCCACTGGTGGTTCCACCACACAGCATCTCGTTCGATATTCTTGCATACGTAGCTTGCAGCTAGCACATCGCTCAAATATATAAAGACTGTCACAGCCCCATACATAGCAACCTCCGCACATGCGCTCAGCAGTCTCACGCACCACACCACTAGCATCGGCGGGTTCACATAGGCCGTGGTACATCGAGCTGCGTGGTCGAAAATCTGACCATTGTGGTTTAGAAAACCCGCAGTTTTAATTAATTTCTGAGTAATTATTTGTTTCGCATGGTTTTGCCTACTAGACTTCGGCTCACTATTTTCTCTTCTTTTCTACCCGCAGAAGTTGTCACGAACCTGTGCCTTCGGAAAATCACTCCACAGTGTGCTGCTACGACAGGCCAGCTAGTAATATAAACCACTTGTAAGTTCCTTCAGCCGGTCTGATGTCATGCCTCCTGCATGCTGTTGATCTTTATGGTCCGTGCTGTAAAAAACTATATGTCCGGTGCTCCTCAGCGTCTGTCCAATGCACAGTTAAAATCTCGTTCTGTTTCTGCCACGACGTGTTTAGTGTTCAAACGTTCCACTGTTCCTCACCACCACCATTCCATTAGTTTGTCATTTATTGGGTCCTCAAGGTCGATTTTTCAAGTTCCATGAGACGGTAAGCACTGTTTTGGTGCTGGAATCGAAAATAGTATCCGTTTTCCATGCAAATGTCTGTTATGACTTAATTCCGATTCAAGACAAGAGTGGTACATTTGTTTCGCTGGCGCAGCGTAGATATTATATGCCTCATGGTAGATAACTAATGTATACTGAGGCATACAAGCTTGTAAAGCCCGCAGAGTGTCGAGTACGGCTTACACTAGTCTTCCCTTGAGTGGCACGCGACGATAACTGCTGCACTGAGAAACTGTTAGCTCGGTTATGACAAACCTAGACAAATTTATCCAGTGTAAAATATATTTAGGCGAGGTGGCTGTTTAAGATACGTGCCAACCAGCCGAATCAATCATGGCAGAATGGTATAGACAAAGAAAATAATTAGGGATAGGTGAGACAGCTGGACCCAACCGACCGTTGGACTGCCATGTGGAGGACTCAAGTTCTGTGCTCCTTGTAAGGAAAAAAACCGCCCTTACCGGTGGTCTGTAATTTATTGAAGTAAGCACATCAGGAGATTGTCCGAACGCACATTTGGATAGCTTGCCCATCCAAAAAACAGTGCGGGAGGATGGCATGCTGCGACGCGCCGTTCACGTGCTCTTTGATTGCTTGGCTGTTTACTCTTCCTTTTTATAGGTGACAAAGATCTGTGTCCGTAAGATCGAGTGTTTCTACCAACCATAACTTGGCACTTTGGAGAAAAGTTAAGTCCAATCGACTGGGCAGAGTTTGTCAGTCGTCTATGGTATGCAGATTGTGTAAGTGCGCTCATAAACCAGCACTACTTTATTTATATATTCCGAGTCACAAAGAATTTCTCTTGGTGGTATGTTGACTCCGCATTGCGCTTTCTAGATAATGGTCACCACAAACTAACTTGCTTTTTAGGCTGAGCAGACCATCGCTGCTGAATGTAAACCAGCTTATGGTTAACCCCTAGTGGCGATCTGCGACCTAAGAAGTACATGATCTGCGCATGTATCTTTAATACTAAGAACACCAGAAAATGTACCACACAATTAGTTTTCTAATGGCAACCCTAATATTTTCGGAATCGAGAACGTTGAAGTAAGAGGACGGAGTGGATTTAGAATATCAGGATCCCTAGCTTGCTATTTGGTCCTTGCCACCTCTCAAGTTATTTCCACGGTGACTGGGGTGGTGATCGCCTATTACGGTAAAAACATGTCCATTTGTTTAGGAAATCTGCGAACAGGTAGAAGCAAGCTTGTTCACCTATACTTCAAAAGCGATAGAAATGGAAGAAAACATCAGACTACTCTGCTCGACGGAAACAAATTGATGTATTTGCTTACATCCTCTTCAATACCCCCATCTTTGTTTGAAGTCACAGTTAACACCCACAACCCATTCAGATGCCATGAAACCATATGAAGCTTCTCAATACTAAAAGAGATTTAATCCTGGAAGCCCTTTTCAAGCTCACATCCTCACTGGCGCTGTCCAAATGGGGAAACATAATGCGCACACTTCTAATGGTATTGTATGAAAGCTCTCTGTTGGGGTGAATGTTGGTAACTCAGGTATAATGTATATTCGTTCGTTGGTTCACTGAGTCAGGCAAGTTGGTCGTAAACCTTTTCACCAGTCGAGGTGATATCATCAATGCGTCCTTGTGTAGCAGACCGGAGCAGTGCGACAGTGGTCACATGAAGCGTCACTACGCAAGGGCGCATTGATGATGTCAGTCAGCTGAAGTGACCGCTATTTAGCCCAATGAACTAGTAGCTATCATCTCTAACAGCATTAGGTAGCAAAATAATCAAACGCATCAAATGATTATGGCATAACGGGGAGATTTTGTTGTAACATAAAATTTGCTCACCCGAATTGTGAACACTTCTCAGTGAATGACCGCAGTGGTGTGAACTAGCACTCTGAAAACCTTACCATAACTGGCGAGTGTGATTTGTGACGCGTGAAGTTTCTGTTTCGATAGTCTGGAAGTCCTTGGCACGTGTAATATGATGTACCTGACTTCCAATAGTAGACACTCAAGATATCCTTGCGAGACAGTTTCCCACCATTCAGTCAAATATTCAAGTATTGTTACTGAAATTATGTAAAGATTGTCCCTAGCTGCCCGTAGCCAGTCATTGAACGCTCACTTCGGGATTTCCTCTCGAGGACATTAACACTGAAGAATGCATGAGTTTCATATTATTTCATATAAAGTATGTCCACTTGGTCGAATTGCTGTGACCATTCCCAGAAAGGGTATAAACAGCCTCACCGGACCACATGTGTGTTCACAGAACTCATAAATACATCCATCTAGATGCGTAACCAATCTGTCCACGAGACATTGGTCACGTAAACCAGGTTTAGGATTGGAAAACGCTTGGAACCGATTTAGTAGTCATCAGTTTCGCAAAAGTTTGGGAAAAAAGCGGCGGATTGACTGCTGGGCAACGTTTCACTTTTGGCATAGGCTTCGTCAGGCAAGTTGCTAGGTTACGAAGCGGCGGATTGACTGCTGGGCAACGTTTCACTTTTGGCATAGGCTTCGTCAGGCCAAGTGACTAGGTTACGAGGTTGATCGAGACCTAGGGCGGAAGGTGAACCAATCAGGTAAGTTAGTCTAAATCAGTGTTAGGCGTCTGTTATGGGATTTTGTTTGTTAGGTTAGGTTATCAAGTGTTAAGTCCGATGGGGAACCCACTCGGATTTTAATCCAGCTTAGGGTCTGGTTCTTCCGGTTCGCTTCACGTGAAGATATCATCTTGAACGTCGTTTGCACTTTTTGTCCCTCTGTGGGTGAGCTAGTGCTACGATAGTCGTGCAAGGGTGAGGGATCCTGTGAACTTTGGTCGATTTGGGAGTTCCAATCTTTTTTAATGATTCTACTTCATTGACAGCTCCACATCGTCACGTCTCAACTCCGCTTATCGAAGACCACTCTCCATACATTTTTTGATTTCCAGTGCTGTGGGGTGACTCGCAGTACCGATTTTATATCCACTACATTCTTCAGATCCATTCTATGTCCTACGCCATCGTTGAGTTATTGACCAGTGCCCTGTATTCATTTGCATTCCTCGATGGTTTATCTATCCTGTGCTCGCTAACCATGGTGCAAAATTCCCTAGCTGTTAGTCCTCTGTAAACCTTCGTGCAATCGTTGCGTTTACGCTTATACACACGGTCCTTAATCCTTTCAACCGGCAAGGGATCTTTCAGTTGTACCAAAACTGAGCGTGGCGTGCTTCCCTATCAAACAAAATTCCTTAGCAAACACCTAACAGTGATCTAACCTGACTCACATGATTGGTTCTTTTCCTCCCTTAAATCTCGACCGACCTCGTAACCTAGTCAAGCCTTTGTGTTAAAAGTGAAATGTTGCCCAGCAATAAATCTACCGATTAGTCCCAAGCTTTTGCGAAAATGATGACTACTCAATCAGTTCCAAGCGTTTTCCAAACCCGTGACCTGTTGTTTCCCCATTTATTTGGTTTATTTATGAAGACAATGGCCAGCTAACATTGTGCACTCAGTAGCATCAAGAGTGCACCGGATTTCAGTGACCTTTTCTGCAGATTAAGGCTACGTCTTAAAACACCATCCGAACCGTGTATATTTCATTATGCCATGGCTGACGAACTTATTCCGTGCAGCAAACATGAACATGGTCGGATAGGTACATACGGCCTTCATACCAGGGCGGTTCTGCACGCGCTTTCTAAGCTACAACGCAGTCGGCTGACCACTACCACAGTTTCTGCAACACGGTACACCTACCCTGCTCGCCTTATCATCGCTTTCAGTAGGGCGTGTTGTCTCAATACCCTTCCACTCTACTTTGCACAATGAGCAGAGTAAATTGTTCCGTACTTTAACGTGTCCCTGACCTTGTTGCCATCAGGTTCAGCGACAATGACGGTATTAAAATCCTTGATAGCAAACGACTGCGTTCTTAGTGCGGTCACGTGACGTTTTCGCTGTGCGATTCCTGTCCCATAAATGGATGAAAACAATGCAGTTTGAGATTGTAGATGATATGACTAATGGCTGAATATACTCCATAATGCCATTGCACTGGGGCTTAAGTGATTAAAGCGCCAATTTACTGACCGGAAGGTCCGTGGTTCGAACCCGACCTCTTTCTCTCGACTTCCCCTGTCTAGGTTTGGGCAACCTGTCACTATCCCAGCCCTCGTACAACCTTCGGGTGGCGTAGCAGTTAGGCACCGAAAGGGTGCTGCAGCTGAACTGAAACTCTCGGTTGATTTGGATTGGACTTGAGAAGCGGCTTAACATCACTGGAGGAGAAGTTGTGGCTCGACAAGCGGAGTTATTATTCGTGAAAGTTTAAAAGTAATAATAAACGCACAAGGAAAAAAACAGCAGGGGAAACCACTGTGGCTCCATTATTTTTTCGTTATTCATCCTTGCATTTACAACTTTGGATTAACTAAGCATTTTCTCACAACGTTACTTGAGGACTTGGACTACTAACTTAGCAGCCACACAACGGCACCATCTGTGGGCAATTCATTTCAATTCCTTTTGTTTTGCGTTTTTAGTGTTGACCGGAACAACTAAGGCGATCCGATGCTGCACCAACGTATGCACAAACCGTGGGACCATTCCATACCTCAAGCCTAGCCATCAAGTTCGTTAGGTACTACCAGGATGACCCACCAGCGGTATTTAACATAGTGAAACTTAACGTCTGTCTGTTCTGGTTCAACACAACCAAACGGAGATCAGTTGTCACGCCACAGTTTTTGTCGTCTGCTATTCTGAAAAGGCCGTCCCTGTTGGAGCGTAGAACGGGCTGAATAACCTAACTTCCTCCGTCACTTCAAGGGGGCTTGGTATCGTGTCCACCAGTCCGTTTGTAATGTTCGTGAACCGGTTTTTAAGATGGAATCACCACTATATATATATATATATATATATATATATATAATTTCGTCTGATACTTGAAAAAGGACTGCATTAACGTCCGCGTAGTTCACTTTAGAAAGTTTGCCTGTGTGTACAAGCACTCGTTTATCACGCAGTGCCATGTGTGATTTTTTATTCCTAACACCTAATGTGTCTTTTGTTCACAGAATTGTGTAACCCCTTTTGGCTTGACCAGTCGATTGGCATAACGAGGAAATTGTTCAATTATGGATTCCATTCGTCAAGCTGTGACACGAACTGCCCTAGGTCTGGCGGAATACGTTGTTCCCGTGTTACGCACATCCAAGTTCAAGGAGACGGGAGTCATCACGCCGGAGGAATTTGTGGCTGCCGGTGACTTCTTGGTTCACCACTGTCCCACGTGGCAATGGATGACGGGAGACAAACCCCCAAGAGATTATCTACCCGTGGCGAAACAGTATCTTCTGACACGCAACGTTCCCTGCTACAAACGGGTGAAACAGGTGGATAACCATAACGAAGACCTGGAAGAAACAGTTGAAGGCGGTTGGGTCGATACTCATCATTATGCCTCCGCCTATAGTGAGTTTTATATCTTCGTCATACCCCCCGTATCCTACCAAGAGCTCGTCGTTTAGAAACACTAAGCCAACTGGTTACACTTGTCTGCAACACCAGGGTGCTAGTAAACGAAATAAATCAATAATAATAGTTGAATTGTGGTACTTTTTCGATGCATAGTTGTCCTGTGACCCGAAGGAAGCGCAGGAGTTATGGTACTACCATTCGCTCAAGCCTAGACAGGAACCATCGAGAAATCAGGTTTGGGTTCGAACCACGGGCTTTCCGACCAGTAGCTCTGAACCCTAACCACCTTGAACTCAGTATGCAAACCAATCTTCTCCATAAACACGCCACACAGTAATCCTCCGTTTATCGGTTAATTTTTCATTCCCTAATGCATTACAAGATGTACATGACCTTGGACATCTTGTGGAATAGAAAGCCCTCTTGGAAACCTAAAAACAATTTGTAACACCGAAAGGGTGTTTGACTGTCACACACGTCGTTTTGCTGACATGTCCCCAGGTGTTTTCTGTTTTGCAGAAGTATTTGAGTCACATTCGACGTTCGTTTTATGGGCAACGCAAACTGAATGCGTCAGCTGTAATCTTGAGTTTGATATATTGACAGGCGTCGCCGCTGGCTGCGTCAGTATCCCATTTTCTATTGAGAAGAATGTTGGTAGCTCAGGCAGTCTAAGGTGGTCGTTGGTTTGTTCGCTGAGCTGGGTAGTTTGATCACATCCCATTTCTTGTGCACCAAGATTTTGGTAGCTCAGGCAGTCTAAGGTGGTCGTTGGTTTGTTCGCTGAGCTGGGTAGTTTGATCACATCCCATTTCTTGTGTCACCAAGATTCAGTGTCGTATGATCTTCAACTCCGATCGAGTGGAAACATTTCCACACCTTCGGATTTACTTAAGACATTGTTTTTGCTTGTGGAAACCGTTCTTGCCTTTATGCATACTTAGCAGCTTTGCAGTACCGTGTCGCATTCATCGTGGTCATATATCTAGGGTTAAATCCTACCACAATGGTTACAATGTGTTGTGTCCTTCGGATTTACTGATCACAAGAGTCAGGATCGTTCACTCTAAAAAATACCCTAGAACTTTAGGGTTTCATGCATCGACTTCTTTGAAAGCCTCATCCACACATTAACATCATATTTTGCCTCTTATATTTGCCATCTTGGCCAGCCCCGTCAGGCGGTCCCTCTGGTAAACTACAGCAGCATCAGACGAAACATGTTCCACTTAAATTCCGAGTCACTCGATTATAACCGAAGTTTCACGATATCCGTTTATCATTCGTACATGTCGATACCCATGGTTGTCAAGCCAGTCTTTTGTTCTATTAATAACATATTCTCAACTCGCTGGCTGTAGTCTCACTGCGCTAAAACGAGTCTTTGACAGTAGCATATGTCAGCAATTATAGCTTATGCGTCATCGATGTCCTGAAACCAGTAAACTAGGTTTGGGAACTGCATCTAGCCAAGGATGTCTACTTCAGTATTTTTCAGGTCGTGATTTGTGTTTGACATAATAGCCCACCCTTATGTAGCATGCTCTCCAGCCTAATTCTTGAGCGTGCACCACCAGGCTAGATTTTTTGTGGTATAGGAATACGGTTCTCTTGTAGTGCGAGAAATCCGAATCCGTATAATAAGACCGGTTGATAAGGGCTCCTTTGTACTTAGGGCTGTTTCGGTCCCCCCCCCCCATTTAAGGTTTTTCACAGTAGCATCTGAGGAATATTTTATTCGAAGTAGGTAACCTATATACTCACCCAACCTCCGGTATCGCCTTTCGTCAACTCATCATTATTGTTGTGGTTTCTGTATTCTCTGTACAGCCGAAGATACAGACAAGCCGGCCGAAATGCCCACTGACCAACGTGGTATAGCACCAGGTCATGTCGGAGACAACGCTGTTGGGCTAGATGAGGATGAAGACGAAGAAGAGGAAGCTGAAGATATGGAGGCGTTCATGCAGCGTGGAATGCTGGATGAGGTACTTTCTGTTTGGTGTACTTATCACTTACTGTTGCTTGACCTTTTTTGGTGTGTAAGGCTTGTGCGTTTATTACCTGGAAAACTGGGTAAACTGATGTCCTCAAGCTCTGGTAGCATTTTTGTATAGATGACTCCCGCAAACAGTTAGCTGCTTGATATTTGGAAATCATTTTACCATTGAAACCGTCTTATTCGGACATGGCATTCTGTCGGTTGTTTAGACTAGAATGCTCCTCGAATACGGGTTAAAAAACGCGCCAGTACTAAAATGTACCGCGGAATGTGGGACAGTTTGTTCTGTTGCCAAGAGGAAAGGTTTCCGTATGTGACATCCAGACTGGTGATTCCTGCTTATCTGATGATGCAAACACGCTTTTTCGAATTAGTCCTTATTCAACACCCTTCACTGTATCCATTTCCTGAATCCGTGTTGAGATCAAGCTCTTGTTACTGTGAGATAATTCTCTCTTGGTAGCCTGTAAATGGCAATTTATTCAGTTTCCCCACGTCTATACATTCTTGTAATACTGATGCAGATGCTGATGCCCATGCAGCCTTCGATGAAGCGTGAAAACTTACTGGTTCGCCAGCAGCAAACATCCTTCCGGGGTAATGGCGTGTTATCCACCTAGCTTTATAACCGCAATCAATAGTGGGGAATTACTCTACATGATACGAGCTCTTAGTGGTTTTCAAACGTTCTAACAGTTCCCGTCCGTTACTGCCAAATGATTCTTTACCCTTGCGTAGCTGGCCTTCCGAACCATCACGGCGTTTACATTGAATACTTGCGATAAAAACGTTGTTCTTCACTTAGGTCATGCTGGTAATACGCTGAGCGTTGGAACCTTCAAAATTGAGCTTTTTCTCGCCACTGTATGGTACTTTTTTCCGCTTCTCTCCAAAGGAATGTGGCCTTATATCTGATTCAGTCTATAATGGATGTGGATTGAACGCTTTGTTGTGCGTGTACCCATTGCCACCCTCGTGTACGCCAAGCGGTTGAGCGGTTGCAATGGTTGTTGGAAACACGTAGCTCCTATGCTACGATCAAATTTATTGCATTACCTTTTCAAACACAATCCTGATGAATAGGCAAAAAACATAGTGACCGCCGTTTCCAGTTGGTTCACTTTGTACATAACCCATCTGCTACTTATTTCCACCGCTCTTAGGTCAACATTTTTTCCTTTTCCAAGCTCCGACAATGATGAATTATGTGCTATTCCTTAACTGATTTCAATGTACTATCGGATAACTCAGTTCAAGAACACATCTCACTGGTGAGCATCATTTCTTGCTCATGATTTCAAAACTTGAGACTCCCAGCTTCAACTAAAGCCCCATCATTTGCATTACTCATGGGAAGATACTGCGTCCACAATATCACCTGAATTGTTTTGGTCATTTTGCATACTCACATAACTTTTGGTTAGTACCTCCACAAATTTGCTCACGTGAATTCAGCACCTAGCTGGGGATGGTTTGGCTGCTCACAAATTTGAGGATCCCGAGTTCAGATAGGGTGGAGATAGGTAGAAGTAAGGGGTAGCCAGGCATCGTGTGTACTACACAACTCTTCCATCCTCTCGTCGTGAACAGTTGAGCGTTCGGCGTAATTTGTGCTACATTTTCCGCCTTGATGATTTCCCCGCTTACTTTTTCTCTCTTCTGTTCTTGATTGATGTTTCATGGCTGCTCAGTGTACACCGTAGTTAGACTATCCGTTTGCCGATCGGCCGGAACTTTATACCTGTCACTCCTGAATGTCGTCTTCGTTGTGGCTAGTTCTGTGAGCGCTGGTAGTATTCTTTTAATTGTGTTTCCCATTGTTTGTATTCAGTGGGAAAATGCTAATTTTTCTCGTCCTCCGTTTGCTGTGAGCCATTACGTGAACGGAATTGCGACTTGGCCAAGGAAGTGCTTGTCCAACCGGCACTTTTTCAGTGTACCGCTTTATGTCCTCCCCCTAGGTTGATCCTGTTAGCGTTTGTCCATCGATCCCAAAGTCGCACAACCTCGGATCCGATCCAGATACAATTGTTTCTACTCGTACCTATGATCTATATATCACCTATGACAAATATTACCAGACTCCGCGCATGTGGTTGTATGGCTATAATGAACACGGGGATCCTTTGACGGCAGATGAGATGTATGAGGACTTCAGGCAAGTTTATATTATTCCTCCCTTTAGACTTATCTGGCCATATTTACATATGAATATTTGTGGTTGGGGAACTAGATAGATTGTTTGTTAACTATTTTAATGTAATCATTTCGAAGACCTCCCAGTGTGCTTTCACCCTGTCTGACCGGCGTGTCTACAGCTGCGATCTACTAAAGGGTGATTATCAAGTTGGACAGGACGGGAGTTGAGAGATGAGAAAAAAAATTTAAAAAAAAGATGAAAAGCGGTTTTCGCTTATCCGCCGTTTGCAACGAATAAGGCTGATGTCACCATGCGACAGCCGATATGGTATAAAAATCCTTTTATCTGTAAATTTCATGGTTGTCTGTGAACTGAGATACTGCCGAGGTGTAGACAGGAGGACGATTAGGGTTCTCAACCAAAGCCTTTGGCTTCAAAACCTACCACATAGGACGATTAGGGTTCTCAACCAAAGCCTTTGGCTTCAAAACCCTACCACATGGCAGCGGTAATCAACGTGATGCTAGTCAGGCAGTCCGTGTCTTGAATAAGATATCTCCCCACTTGTTTCAACCCCCCACCTGCAGGTCTAAGAGACTGGATGTTTTATGGGTATCCTCCAGTATAACTGGGTACTGGGTTACTGAGGTACGAAAACCACCGCACCACGATAAGACCCAGTCTCTTCTCAACGGGTCTGTTCGCGTGTAGGCGTCGCTGTAACGCTAACAGGTGATAGTACGAGCTGTTAGTATGCGGTTCTGTTTTTCAGGTGAGGCGTACTCTACTGGAAGTCGTAGAGCTGTGCCGTACGCACTGACAGTCCTTTTCCTTTTGCCTAAGATTACTCAGTGTAGTGCTTCCATCCGTGACGGAGTGAGACCAAACGCAAGCAGCGAAGCTCTTAGCTGTTGGTAGAAGTGTTCTACGAGGTCGTTGGCAGCAAGATCGTAGGTCATCGGTTCCTATGAATATCCGACATCCCAGGTAAATAATGAAGATTCGAATTTCGGACCGCAGTTGTCTCTGTTGCGGGTCAGCCATAGTTCGCTACCCTGCTTTCAACGAACGCTGGAGCTACAGTCTCGGTCGGGACTTGGGGGACTGGGGATATTCCCTTGCCAACGAGCGAAGCGATTGACACACGCCACTGAATACAAGAACCGAACAGTATATGTACCGACGTTGCTAAACCAGGCATTGATGTTTAGCCAAACGAAGCGTTGGGTGATCAACCGGACGGGTGCACGATTGCGAGAGTGTGACAGACCGTGCAAAATTTCAAAAGCTGTATGTCGCATGATACTGGGCACGGCCGGATTCGGTCCAGCACCGCACAATCGCAGTGGCTTAGGCTCTCACCATCCGAGATTGCAACCCGGCTTTTTTGTCGACGGAAACGCTTTGTTCGCGAGTTGGACTTACCATGGTCTAACTCATCTCCCCTCACACACACAGTCAGTGCTACTACACCACAACCTGTTTTGACAACCCCAGGTCATGCTCTTGGTTACTTGAACTTGACAGGTAGTCACTACCATCTCTCCCTCGGTTTTTTGGTTCACTGTTTTCATGAATTTGTCAAATATTACTGTCTTAGCCTTTGTAACTTTATGGTGCAAGAACTACTTCCCGGAAAGATGTTCATAAACCCATCTGTTCTTCTTACACCGAATGAGAATTTTTAGCAGGGATTGGAGCTGGCTTCAGTGGGGAAGCAACCGATCTTGGGACTACTGTCGAAAGAAGTTGATTTTCCTGGCTCACTCAAGCAAAGCGAGTAGTCGCTGACGGATGTCCATTGTATCGAGGGATATGAAGAGCAAGGAGCCATCCAAGTGCCCACTTGGGTAAGACACCAGAACACGCATAATCACGCTTTAAGGCACATACTTGAAGAAATGGCGTGACATAAGAGTAGACATGAGAATGAATAAGGAAAGACGTGAAGAGCCATCGATGTGAAACTGCCGACTGCCGCGATGACCCACGTCTCCTATTACCGGATTTCGGGTCGCTGTCAGTAGTAGAATACATGGGGTAGAGGAAGATCAGGGCTTATGGAATGAATTAAGGTTGTCTCTCAAGCCGCGAGCGTTGCAGAGTGAAAGGAAGTGAATATGTTCTTTTTGGGTGGCTCTGGGCCTTAACCCTACTGTTATTTGTGAGTTCTCCTCCACAATGTCCACCCCTAAGATACAGTTACGTTTGTACGACTGTTCGAAGCTGGCGCCCATCAACGCTGGGTATTTTCTTATCCAAAGTAAAAGGTATACAGCACTTTCGTTCGAATTTCGCTCTGACCTGCGTTTTATCATTGTGAACTGCCGGTAACATAACGTCACCACTTAATGTTAACCACTACTGATGGTCACCGGAATGTCATTCTCAAACTTATGACGTCAACCACACACTAACCTACTGTATCAGCATAACTCTTGACATTTTCTAATAGCGAGTGCTGTCAATTCTCAAATTTCAGAATTCCATGGTAGTCGATTGCCGAGTATCTTTTGTACGACCTTTTGCAATCTTTGTCGAAATTCTTGATGTGCTGCTTATTTTTCCGATTCGATTATCAGCTGATTTCTGCTTCATCCACGCTTCACACAATCACATGGGGTATTTCCGTGAGTATGTGTGTCATCTGACTTCATAGCCTCTACGGGACCTAAATCAGGTTCTTCGTCATTCTAAAATGCCGTTTAACTCTTTTCACAAAGACGAAAAGAGTGAAGGATGAAGCATTTCACCAGTCACACGAACATCTCTGTATATTTTCTCATCAAATATCGTTATCAGTGTCTATCCAAATTGTTTGAGTGTGTATCCAGACAGCTCAAATGTTTATGTTGGATTAGCACCAGATAGCTTCCCTCTCTCTTGCTGTCTCTCAACAAACATGCAAGGCGTTGTTTTAACAGACAGATGTACAGTAGTAAAACGTTGACTTTTATCACTGGTGTCGCTGTCACCATGCCGCCGAGTTCTTTCAAAAATAACCCAGTCTTATTTAAGACTCTGGTCAAACGCTATCACTAATACTACACCACACTTGGCGCTCCTTTTCTCGAACAAACTTCCGATACCCATGGCGTACAGGTGCGATTAACTGTGACTGGATGAACTGTCGCCCCCTACAACCTCTTCAGTACATCATAAATTTTACATTGTGTTGTAGCCCCCTTAAAGAGCTAGTCCAACTATGCTTCACCTTTGAGTATTTCGCGGGCACGTTCAGGCCCAAACGAGGTCGGTCTCGTTTATAAAAAAATGTTCATGTGTAGCACCCTTTCGGTGCCTAACTGGCATACCACCCGAAGCTTGCACGAGGGCTGGGATAGTGACAGGTTGCCCAAGCCTAGACAGGGGAGTCGAGAGGTCGAGAGAGGTCGGGTTCGAACTACGGACCTTCCAGTCAGTAAATTCGCGCCCTAACCACTTGGGCCGTCTCGCCATCTCGTTTATGGGTGCTTCTGATGCGTAATATCAGAATATTTTTTCCTCCGAGATGACGGTCACCCGCACACGATACAATTGTTACTCTCCGAATGAAGTTGATATATTTCTTGCCAATCTAGTAGAGGACGAACTACCCATAGTTTTTGAGAAACCTTGATTCATGTTGTTACTGTCACCTTTTTGATATCTAGAAGAGACTGGGTTCATCATTTGAAGAGATCGTTTGTATACATCCGTTTCTGGCCCTGTCTAACACAATGCTATTTTGGTTCACTTTTTCCATCCAATCAGCCAAGACCATGCCAAGAAAACAGTGACAATGGAACAAAATCCTCACTTATCCGGCCCCCCAATGCCTTCCATTCACCCATGCCGTCAGGCCGATGTGATGAAGAAATTGATTGCAATTGTGGCAGATGGGGGAGCTGAGCTTGCAGTTCATCAGTATATGATGGTCTTCCTGAAATTTGTGCAGGCGGTCATCCCGACAATTGAATACGACTATACGCATAACTTCAATATGTCTTGAGCGCTCCGCAAGATTATCGAACGTTCGTCTTTCTATCCTATCGAGACTGCTTAACAAAGGACACTACTTGGTGTAATTCTCTGTGCCGTCCCGTATACCCTCTGACCCTCATCTGTCTAGGTCTACGCTTATCTTGCTGTCTGGTATCCGACGATGTGATACGGCTGATCGTGTGTTAAGTCACCACTAATTTTGATCAAAACACCATGGCTGTGGTGAAACAAATATAATCTTTCTACAGCGCTTTTTTCCTTCTGTAGTCCACTCGTCTGATGCTCTGGTATGGGGCTTTGCAACTGGTGTGTTTTTGTTGTCCCAGCAGACAGCAGGCCATATACAAGTTCTTGCGTGTTGAGCCTCATCCTCGTAATGGGGTCTCAAGTACAGGTACACGCTGTTTGAACATAACTTGCGTATGTCACTTCACGCCTGCTTAAGCCTAAGCTGTATAGTTCCGCGATTTTACTGTGCCTGAACATAACTGACGGTTACGGGCGATTGATCCAACTTGTACTCGGCTTGGCGGTAGCGCCGTTTATTTCGGTAAGCACTTTCCTTAGGTTTTTTATGTTCAGAATTCTCTGCAGAGCTAGTTGATAAGCCCACGTCGGCGGGAAGTTCATATAGATGTTACCGATTCATCGAAACTGCCTGACCCATTCGTTTATTGAAGGAAAACTGGACACCCGCACACAATCATGAACGAAGTACGATCACAGTTGCTTACTTAGTCTGGACTCCACAGTGCACTCTGTGCGAGTCGAGTCTGTTGCGTTACGTGTCCCCAATACCGAGTGCACGATTCCACACCAGAAGCTTATACTTGGCCCCGGAATACTCAGTCTTCCATTGGCTTGTTTCTCCGAAGTGCTCACACAGGCACCTAAATGTCAGGTCTCTCCTTCCGCCCAATAGGAGTTTTTCAGCACCTTTAGCTTAGCTTATGCGCAGTGCAAGTCTCAAAACCAAAATCTGCATAAGTCTCTTGTGTGCCTCCATTCATCGTTCACGATATCAATAGTAATAATTCGGATGCCACTCTTTGGCGGACAGCGGTCGCATAACTCGAAGGTCTCGACATGACCTGCGGGAAACCAAGGCTGGTCTCGATATGCCAACTATCCAAACATGAGCCCACTTTCTAATCTGTGAATCGTCCCCCCTAATAATCTGTGAGGTCCTCGTGGACCGATAACGTCCAACGTGGTCATCTTGCTCACTTGAAAACCGAAATTGTAGAACGAATCATAGGATGACCAAATTGGACAGCATCTCATCCTGAGTTAAGAAAGGAGAGGATTGCTTTCGATGTATTGTTTGCTGTGGTTGTTGGGCTTGCTGGACTGCCACTTGGCTAAAACATTACTTCGTTCCGCAATTACAAGATGCCTCTTAGTTTGCATGTTATTTAGTCTATTCATCCGAAGAAATGAATTCATGTTCCTGTACCGGTCAGTAGGTGTTAATAGTTGTTCCAAATACGTGAATTTTCACCCAGTTACATAAACTGGTAGTTTCTTATGGGTTTAACCCTTTACCACAGAATATCATGATGTTTATTTTCCCTCCATTTTGAACAACCTAACGACCCGCCTTTTTACTAATACTTTGACAACCTTTTGTGCGTGGAAAATGCGGAATAGCCATGTCACAGATGCGCCGCCTGTCCATGTTAAATGTATGCTTGTCAATAGAGTATTTGGATTTACGAGCGCTTATTTCCACGACAGTTCAACATTGTCGTTTTCGGTCTACCTGTACATAACGTCGGTAAACAGGACAACGGTAATCACGCATCACAAAGATGGGCTGTTCTATCTTCTCCCAAACTCTCCAGTATTGCGTAGCCATATTCTCCACCACGTTAGGCTTTTCGGTTGTATGGATTTCTTTCTGCAGCTAAAGACAACCCACGCTGAAAAGCGGCGAAGCATCGGCAGTTTTTCAATCCGCGTTAAGATGCATCGGCAGTATTCCTTTCGACAATTTCTAGGGTGATTCGCACAGCACCCAACTATTAGAGGAGCGGATAAGACGAGTTTTTTCAATCGAACTGGTTCTGAATTCGTCCTATTTTCTGTTTGAAGAAAGCAGTATCCCTGTCGGTCACTGAAATTGCTTGTAAGTGTCAGTATTATTATGGTATTCAAGTGAACCTTTGGATTTAGACAACATCCAAGAGAGGAGAGAGCTGTATTCAGCCTGAGAGGTTGAGAATCACTGGTTTATTTTCAGGCCGGTTAACCAGCCGGATTAGAATCTTCGTTTAAGCCCTGGAGATTGCTCCCCATGTCTCCAACCAATTCAGTTGGCAATGAATTTTATGTGTTTTGGCGCTTCTCTACCTACTTGAATACAACTACGTGATTCCCTACTCTTTTAGGTACGCAATCTGTATATCACGGTTCTGCGGCTTTTTGTAAGACGATAGTTCTATTACCAAATGCCCTCGGATCCGTCAGTAAACCAAAAGGACAGACATGTTCAGAAAGCGCGCAAGTCTACGGCGCCCTCTACGTGCGGCAGTTCGGGATCCACTGGTTCTGGTGAGAATCGCGAACTCGATCGACTCAAATTTAGCAACCCTGGTAAAGCTATGAAAGATTTGCAGTTTCCATGGCGTGAAAGCAACCTGACTCGCAACTTCCGTAAGCAGTTGGCTTCCAGACACTACCGGAAGGATCGAAAGTGAGTTCAGTCACGCCCTTATTCTAAGCAAACATCTCTTGTGCCTATCAATCTGAGTCCAACGCGTTCAGCGACACTTTTTGCACCCCACGGATTGTCGTGCTTTCTGTTGGAGTGACCACTCTCCTAAGAACCTCTGTCCTCGTAATACCTAATAAATCCACCACAAATAACGTATTGTACCATACAAATACCATGCTGAGGAACCGTATATCAACCACTAGGTGTATACGCACATGGCTACTCCCACAATAACCACAGAATGGTTCTCTCTTCTACTTCTTCAGATTTTTCAGCTTGCAGCACCTGCCAGTTGATTTTGTGACACGTATGTAAATTGACGTTGCGTATTGATATGATGTTGACGGGGATAGTTCAAGCTTTCTTGTGAATTTCTTTTCATTCTGTACACTTACGAGCTCTGGAGAGTAAACGCACATCGCTTCGCCGTTTCTTGGCTTCCACCTCCATTCAGTACCTTCGCTACACTCGTTCGTTTGTTGTCAACAACGCAGAACACACTATTTGTCAGTCGCGGTTTTTCTACACTACTAAAAAAAATTTGAGTGATAGATTAGGGTGCTTCAAGACTTTTGGACTAAGTCAGCTTCCCGCGTGACCCAACAAGTGAAGTTGCCATTATTAAGCTCTCAATTTGTGCGCCGTTCTCTATGAATACGGAATAGCATGTATTCCCGGCCAACTTTTTCTCTACTTTACTTATCCACAAGTGATATAGTCCGCTCACGAGGACCCACATTCATGGGATGACCAAGTATGCCCTCGGAAAGTAATTTCTCCTGAGACTTTCTGCACTAGCTTTTGGTTGCTCCTAGATGTTTTCAACGGCTTACTTCAACTTTGTTAGGGCGTTTCTCTTTATGGCTCAAGTGTTCTGTATCCGTGCATGTTTGTGGCCGTAGCAACACGCTGAGCCCATGTCATGGTCGTCATCTCCGGTGACCTGACTTATTTTTAGGCGACCTGGTTATTTGTTCCGAAACAGTGTTGGATTACACTGAAGGGGATTCAGCTGCCACTCGACTTCACGTGTACCTGAAGCTATACGGAAGATCTGTAGTGACTTCATTTCTGTGGGGAGCGAACGGTGAGTTTTCCTTGCCAAACTGAATTAAAACGCGATTAACAGAACTAATTGCGAGATGGCCCAAAGTGGTTAGATTGCGAATTTACTGGCCGGAAAGTCCGTGGTTCGAACCCGACCACCGCCTCTCGACTTCCCCTGTCTAGGCTTGGGCAACTTGTCAGTAACCCAGCCCTCGTGCTTCCTTCAGGTGGCATGGCAGATAGACGCAGCTGAACGATTTTCTTCATTTCTATGGGCACTGGGCAACTCTGATCATTGGAAGAGACAATAGGAACAGCGGGTTTGGTAAAAACCGCGGGACTGTGATGAATGACAAATCGAAAAGTGGTAGGCTTTGCTCTGGTTCTGTCATGTAAAGAATCCAGAATAACGTGTATTCGGTAGCATTAAAGTGCAGTGATTTGGAAGGTTGCAGAGAATAGTACGAAACAATCGGTGAAGCGGTCACCATATGCTGAACGAGGTTATAGGTCGACACAGTCAGTCGAGATATACAAAGTAGACAAAACGGACTACGTCCATGAGAGATTTCCGATTATTACGGGAATGATTCAACAGTCAATTTTGGAATTAAACAAACAAACCGCAAATATTGCCAGCGAAAGAGGGCAAGCAGGCGCATACAATTCGTCGGCTAGCTGTAGTCATCCAGCTTCCTTCGAGGCTCGACAGTAAGTGTATAGGATATATTTATGATGGTTCAGCTTTTTTATGTGATTGTATTGATTGTGAAGACCAAGCCGAAAATTTGTGCGTGCGCAGTAACTGATTGATGCGCATAAAATAACTGAAAAACTAAAGCGTTCATTTGTCATGGTTTACCAGGTTTGCAAGCATCCTGAACTAAACAACCACTAGCCTTATATGGAAACTGAAATAGGAAAAATGTGCCGTTGCAAAGCACGAAGATTCCCTTGGTGTTTTAACAAGTCTATGGACTTTTATCTCGATGTAGGTCGGTCTATTGAGGGCGTCATTTTATCTTGGGGCGACGGTCGGAGGTCATTGACGGCGTGAACATCTCTGATCCGAACGAAAGCATAATTTGCTTGTTTCGAATCATCAAATTTTACTTATTTCCAAATATTGCCATATTGTACTGAAGGCAATGCTAATTTGCCATGGGTAACAGCACGAAGCTACTTTTGTGCACGGCAGATTACCAAATAATTGAAGATGACTTCATAACCGATTGTAGTCTGTTGACGCATTATTTTGTGCACTTCTCCTTTTACTGTATAGCCCAAGAGTGATTTCGGTTGAATTGTTTTCAACGATGCATCTATTCGCCTGGGACGCCAACGGGGCGTTATGTGTGCCTTTGAGTGACTACCTATGTGATCCCACACTACTAATTTGTTATTAATAACTAAATGTACCAATGATAGAGCGATGTACGCAAACTAATTTCCAAGTTGCCCTGTAAACACTATGCCATAATAAAAATTTCGTGGACATCAATAGATAGTCACAAAAACATCGTGCTCTCGAAACCCGGCACTCTGTGAATACCCAGCGACCGATACGCGTTGCCTGCTATGTATAACCATGCTATTCCCACTCAAGCTTGCTGTACCGTTGGTCGCACATGAATTTGTGATTCTTAGTGCGGTGAACACCAACGAATTATGAGTGCAAAATGAATGGCTGAGACCATTGTGACACTAATTCCGCAATAGCACTCAACCATATATCGCGCAGTTTACGGTGCATTGTAATTCGCGCCTAGATGTGCGATGACACTCGGTCTCGACAAACAGCGTTCCCGTAAACAATGCATTTTGTGACTACTCATTGTCTAGATACAGGCCTAATACGTCCACTGCATGCGGTTTGCTTTCACTGTATAATATAAGCATAGACTAGCTATATTTATCAGCATGGTTACACAATGAGGCTTCAAAACCGGACTTCACTGTTACTCGTACTTTATGGATCATCCTACCCAAATATAGGCAGAACCACAGAATCATATATACACAATTTATCAGCCTTCCCCAGTACGGTTCTTGATTACATTTTCACCTTTCAGTTCGATGTTAAAAACACGACAATGTGTTTGGTGTTGTGCACATTGCGTATATAAGCAACGCTTGTTAGAACGGACACGGTAATAGAAATTGTGGGACTTACTCTTGATGCTTGCTTCCTGATGCTTAGTTTGGACGTAAATTAATCTTTCACCGCAAATTCTCACGTTGTTGAAATGAGCTTGTATGTCATCCTATAAAAACTCGAAGAAGTAGCTCATAACATCGCCCATTGAAATCCATAGATGTTACCATCCAGTTCAGATCTTCAAATTGCAGCAGTACATTGGGACTCAAATCCGTATACCCTGTTCCGAACACACTGTCGTTCATCAGATAGATTGGTCGTACGCTTGTCAAACAGCTTTATCTCTCATTGAACGTCTACTCAAGTCTGGTTCTTTGTGGATCAATTACAATCCTAAATTTGCAGCATCGTGACAACCAGCCTTTCAGAAAACATGTTTCCAAGCCGTCCGAAAAACGCGGTTTGTCCAGCTCACAATGATCAATGGAGGGAAATTCCAATGAGATTGAAAAAAGTTTCAGCTGTTAAGAATTTCGGCAGACTGCTGCATGGTTGAGGTTGTCTTTCACACAGACCACCATCCATTGTTCGCTGTATTTGAATCTCCAAAAGCCATCTTGGTCCATAGTGGTAATCTCCCCCAAGGCTGAGCCACCGTGTCTGTTGGATAATCTTTTACCATAACCTACATGCCAGCATAATCTTTTGACCAAACAGGCTTTCAGTCACCTCTAGTATCCCAACACAAAAATCAGTAAGGAAGATGAAGATAGTAATTACATTCGTTTCAACTGGCGGCAAAGTTCCATTTTTTCAAGTCTACCCGGCATCTTATTTCTTCGCAAGAGAATACACATGACTCTCCGCTGCAGCAAGGTGTGTCAACACACCTTTTCTCTCAACTATGCTTTACCGATCGTCCTGGATAATTTAGGGTTAGGATACCATGATGTAATGCCGTACAAACTTTGACGTCAATTACTGAATCCTAGAATAAACAGAATGAAAGCCATCACTCGACTTTATACCCACGCTGGCTTTGGAAGACTCGTTCTTGCCTGCGGTCAGTGTACAATTGGTATTCCAACCCCCTATGAAATCACTGTTTTTTTCCTGGCCGTCGCTTGAAAAGCCATTGGAGTGGTGCGTTTGGATTTCGCTGATTTAATACGCAAGCAAATGGTGTCCACAGTCAGCCTGGTTTCGAATGTGGGAACGATATCCATTCCCAGCTTGAGGTTCCGGAACTTTTTTGACAGAAGGTGAAGCTCCGTTTTCAGCTCATTGGTTTGTTTTTTAATTATATCAACATTCGCGTGGCGCACCCCACCATCCACAGTCAAGTCAAACGTTTTGCTCATATCTTTGAACGGTAAATTATGAAGCTGGAAAGTAGCGGGGACACTTAACATTCATACCGGTCATACCCTGTAACGAGTTACCCAATCAACAGTCTGCAGCTAAGATATTCCTTGGATGACGTATGTGCTTGCCCCTGGATATCATGCTGTGGTCTTAGGATAAACCGCCATATGAAAAGATAATTCAGTGAACGACATGAGAACAGTTTCACGTTCTTCCACTTCAGTCGCTACGTTTGTATGGGAAATTTTCGGGTTAGCCGAGAAGGATGGACACTTAGTGCATCGGAAATGTATTAAATATAATTGGAATTGATTTGGATGCGTTGTGTCAATCAAACGATGCACAGTTACCAAAAGTATCCCCTCACTTCTCATTATTTTCACTGCTGTTTCGTCTGAAGACGATACTGAGCAGTGCGCCGAAAGAGAAAACGTGGCCGTTCCTTAGGTTCCTGGCCACCTATCAAAAAGAGTTCTTGAGTAGGAAGTTCACGAATATAGTACTTGGAAGAAAAATGTATAAATAGCACCTTTGGAAGCACACGTTTCTGTTGCAAGAGTAAGAATTTGTCTTTCAAGTATGGGCATGTTTAGCAAGACAAGGATGAAATCCAAATTACCGGATTGTACTCAGTGCTCCTCGTTCACCTCTCTGTAGTTGAAGTTCTCTGTTAACGCTCTCACACGTATTGGTACAGCCGAAGAACAGCGGCGTGCAACTTCTGTTCTTTCTGTCTGGTCAGAAAGTATCCGATTGTGTTTAGCATACAGCTCGACTGTCGGCGGGCCTATTTCTGTCACTTATCTCCAGACGGTGTTGCTGTCCTTCGAATTAGAAAGAACAGAAAGAAGAAATATATGTGACTGTTAACTTACCATTAATGAACATTTATTGGACCAGTCAGTGACTTTAACCAGAGCTGCGGGCAAATTTCTCGTCATCGCAACCTAAGATATCTACATCACTATCTTGTCTCTATCACCATTCAGTTCGTCGCCACCACTCTACGATTCGCGGGGGCGTAAGCTAGGATCTCTGGTCGATACATGTGACTGTCTGCGTGAAGACTGTCCTGGATGTCATCTTCCCTGTCGCCGATGTCACTCGACGTTTTGTGGCCCAGTTTGTCGAATATACCGGACGTTTACTTTTCAAGAGGTCAGTTCTGGGTCTCTGTGACCCTTTTATTCTGGATGTTTGCAAACCCCTTTTTACGTGCGTGTTTACCTGCCCTGACGAAAACTGAAAGGTTTACAGTTTATTTTTCTTTCCAGGCCAAACTGTTCATCTAGAACTCACCGCTACCATCTCACATGGAATTTGTAAAAATTCGCTTTGAATATTTGCGAACTACACAGAAGCATTGTTAATGGGTAACTGGATGTTGATTCCCCCCAGCTGTCCTGTGTTTCATGAGTTTTAAACGACCCTGGTGCAGCTCCGTGCCTTCTGATTATTGTGGAAAAACATGAGCTTCATGATCAATATGGAAGACCTACTTCAGTCCGCATGCATACTTATTTGAGCACCTGCAACCTAAGTAATTGTCGGAAACCGTGTGCTGCAATATTGCGGTGGAGGCGTTTTTGGCAAAAAACCTGCCAACCTGACGCCTTCTGCATTGGTTGCAGTTTCTCCACACAAAATCTATTTACTCTACTTTCGAAGCACCCCGCATGCATTCCTTAAATGGTGGCGTTTTGCTACCCCTTGAGTATGATCCCTTATTTCTTCTTCTTCGATCCATCTAAGACCGCGCTGGTTCCATTCCTCTAAACAATTCTCAGCGTGTCTTTGCATTACCCTCTGTCGGCAAAATTGTTATCCCAAATACTTTTTGCATTTTCCGGTCCATGTATTTTCTTAAACATCCTCGATTTTCACGTCCTTTCAACTAGGTAGATGTAGAAGATCGTAACGACCAAATCTACATACTCTGCTCCATATCGTATGATGCTTGCCCAAAATTGTTGACCAGGTGGTCTAGTGCGTAAATTGGCGGCTTCTTGGACCGCTCAGTATTTCATAATTGAAATAGCTGTTTTGGAAACTAGTTTTTGAGGCTGCGACTTTCCGAAACGTTACGTGTGGAGTAGGTGCATTTCCAATGAGTTTTTATTACGGTTTATTTGGGCCAACTTTCACAACCACTTGTGGAATTCGTCGCTAAGAATTCTCGTCTAATTGAAACTGATTGGAGGGACCGGAAAATCAGACTAGGGTGTGGGCTCTTAACTTGTTTAGATTTTCTGAAAGCAAGTGTCGTTATGCGACTGCCTGTTCCCCAGACACGAAATCACCTTCGTCCTGGTTCTAACCGTCTTTGGTTCTTAATTACCCTAGTCGTGATGCATGCACGAATTGGTTTTACAGACCATGAGCAGAAAGCAATACAGCGTGTGTTTGGCAATTTGTCTTTTATTCGCATAGTGGCTAGTCGCATTTGCCGGTCAATTTGCTGTATTGTCAAATTTTCAGGAAACTGTCACTACCCAGTGGGACGGAGTAACACTCCTGGGATCTGTTATTCGTCTGGTTTGTATTGTTGACTTTCCAACACCGACTACACCAAGTGGAGACTCTCTAGTCCTTCCTCGATGCAAAACTTATCGAGCGGTGGTACGTATCTAGCGTAAGAAGGGCGTCATAAGCACTTAACTTTACACACTGACTGTGAATTGAGTTGGCTAATTTAGTATATCTGGTTCTCACAATAACCCAGAAAAACCGCATACGGCTTTAAATGCTGGCCAACATATGCACAAGAACGTTGACACGGACAGTCACGTGCTCGCCTTCGTCGAGGTGATTTTCGAGCAAGAGGACCCCCAAAACCCAGGAAACCTCCTCACTTCTCCCATTTTGTTTTAATATCACCCACATACCTTAGCACGTTTTGCAAAGAGGACCCTACTGGGACAGACTGGTCATGCCCATCGGTCTATGTCGAGTATCGCCGTCCTTCACGCCCCCCTGGAATGCTCCCAAGTCACCTTGTTGCCATACAGTCCTTGATGAGGTAGCACAAACCATCACCTCCATGGCGGGGATGCTTTCAGAAAAGCTGAAACACGAGGGCTGATATTGACCGCTACGGCTTGGTTAACGGTCCATTGCTCTTCTGCCCCGGCTCCACCTGATTCGTGTTGATGCATTCTTATCGCATATGGGTTTTTGACGGAAGGCTGCCCCGTAAAGACTCCTCTTTTGTATTTCACTTACTTTTTCTCGTTATATTCTGTTCTGTGCCAGGACTGACAGCCCCGTTTATCTTGCCCCCGTTTTGGCCACAGTATCTGCGCAACAGCGGGTGCTAACAGCCTCAGATATCTCGAAATCTGTCTTCAAGCCTCGACATACAATCTGTATCAAAACCTTTAATGTTCGAAGCAAGAATGGCAAGTCGCTGTTGCTCTCATTGAATCCGCTTAATATTGATGTTTGCTAGTCGTTAGTTTGTTCTCTGAGCTGGACAATCTGAATGCAGACATCTCAACCGAGGTGGCATCATCAGTGCGTTTTTTGGCGCGTAGCGATGGATCGGCGGTTGTGCCCATCGCTAAGGACGCACTGTTGATGTCACCTCGATTGGTGATAAAACGTTTGCAATCAAATTGTCCAGCTCGGCGAACAAACGACCGTCTACGCTGCCTGAGCTACCAACATTATCCGCAACTAATGCGTACAGTACATTGGACACAATAATTCAGGATGTAGGCACAGTGGTTGAACTAGCTGCCTTATCTATCTCCACTCACTTCCAACTGTACACCTCTAGCCACTCGGCGGTCCCTGTAGCAACATGTACAGGGGATGATATCGCCCTACACGATGTAAGCACAGTGGTTGAACTAACTGCCTTATCTACCTCCGCTCGCTTCCAACTGTACACCTCTAGCGACCCAGAAGTCCCTATAGCAAGATGTACGGGGGATGGTATCGCCCTACATCACCGTGCGTAAGGTTCCTTGCTTCACTGGATACCCGTTGATAGTTGTCTCTGCGAGAATCTGTGGTGATTCGGTCAGGTATTGAGTGCATCGAATCGTTGCTTGCCACAAAGAGTGCTGTTTTCACAATGGGACAAACATAGAGGTGGTCAATCTTTGACCATGTCAGCAAACATGAAATTTCTAGGTGGTCTCCATGGATTGCCTTCCGGAATGAGTTTCATGTGGTCTCCTTGTGCATCGTTAGAGACGCTGCGAGATATGATTGCTAATCGATGTTAGTGGCGTTATTGTTGTCAGTTTCTATCCAGAATGTCTGAATAATGAGTCACTCCATAATGATTGTGATGGACTAGCACCTGGTCCATTGTTCACCTCACAGTAGAGTTTTCCAATAAGTTATGGTAGTCTGTTGTCAGTTTCTATCCAGAATGTCTGAATAATGAGTCACTCCATAATGATTGTGGTGGACTAGCACCTGGTCCATTGTTCGCCTCACAATAGAGTTTTCCAATAAATTATGGTAGTCCGACAACGAAATATCAGTGTTGAACACTGATGTGCTGTTGATGATGATGCTGATGCCCCGCAACACCTAGTGAGATTGCGGCCATGTGCTGCTTGGATCGCGGAACCACAATCCTCCCATCGCTTAAACAGTACCTCCGTCGTCTAAATTCCTGTGGACCTTTGACCCATTCTTTCTGCAAAGCGTTCTTTAGCGGGGTGTTGCAATCTACAGGTCCTTGGGTACATCACCTAAGTTTAGGGGTTTTCGGGAAGACACAAGTAGCCAAAGATACACAGAGTCAAATATTTGTGGTTACGACTTTAAGCACCTATTTTTGTAACGGCCAGATCATGCCTCTTTTAATGTGCTCCCTAGAGGTTGGGAAATAAACCTATTATTGTTAATGCTTTTGTGCAGTGATGTTTGTTATGACCTTTTAAGTTACTCTGATCGCACCTTTGCTACCACTCGTCATGTGGAATAATACTCTTCCACGCATTTCTGCTGTAGAGGAATTCTTTTTTGGGAGGTGCTGTCTGAAGCACTGGCAGCTCTTCAGATGTATTCCGTCCGTTGGCACCCTCAGATCTAAAGTGGCTGGTAGAGAAAGTCAGCAGTCATTCTTGAACGAATCGTGTCCGAAGCTGTGTAACGACACAGAAAAAAGGCAGTGCATCAAGTGTGTACGCAATACAGTCTGAATGCACAATTTCATGACCTAACGAATAAGCCCCTTAGTGGATCATGACAACACAGTCGGCTGTAGACAGAACAAAATCAGTTGGGATGATATTTATCGGTTTTTACCTTTCTCGGCCCTAGATGATCTGTGGTACCTGGATGGGGTCTGTAACTACCACGCTATGGCTTGCCGGAGGGACCGGCCGAAATTAACGGATGACGTAGTAGCGCGAAATTAACCGAATTAACGGCTGCTGTTATCGGCCGCCATTTGAGGGGGGTTGACCTTTGAAAATCAGGAAAACGAGCGGAAGTCGCTGAGGCTGGGCAGAAAATAAGTTATCCGGACCTATAGCGCATTCCACATCTAGACTGGTGGGAGTATTAAACCTGGTCGGCGTAACTAGGTGGTTTCTCTTTAACAGTGGTTTGTTTATTTGGGAGAGGTTTCGGAATCACCAAGTCCTTCCACATTTAGGCTCCCAGTTGTCTTTGTCGGCCGATCCTCGGTATTCAGTTTTACTGTCACCCAAATGTTCGATGCCGCGTATAAATTTCTGTTCGGAACTGTTGAGTTTCGTTTCCAGCATTCTTAGGTTAGATCGGTAACGTCATTTCATCTTTCATGTTCATATTGGCAACACTCTCATCTCGCTAGTAATATGATTGTTAGGGATTTCCACTACTTTATTCCGCTTCCCGCCACCTTTTTGGTATCACAGTGTAATATCGTCAAACTGGGAGGTACATCTGTTATTGGTAATCCATATGTAAGTAAGAAGGACTGCAGCGTGCAACCTAGTGGCCAAAAAAAATATTTTCTGGTCTATACTATACAGAACACGAAGATAACAGAAGTTAATCCATCCCCTTGTTGTGTACGTTCTGTACACCTTGAGCTTTTTGTGCCATGCAATTTCTTTGCAACCTCTGAATCCAAGTGCTTGTAGCTAGTTGATTTCGGATGCGAATTTAAAAGGGTCACAAATGGATGAAGAAACAGAATTTATATTGAACATGATCTTGCCGTAGTACGAGTGATGACGGGAGTTTTGGATTACCTTCGAGGCTTGAATCTCGTCGTATTATGCTGTACAAAATATTAAAACAATAAATGTACCCTCCCTCCTCCAGACTTTAACGTAAGGCGGGTAGCAGGCGAAGAAAAATGTCAAGGTAAGCAATCACTAGAATGCGTGTTTGGGTGAACCACATCAAAAGCATGGAGACAAGGTTTGCAGATTTACTGGGTACAGCTATTATTCGACGATTATGGTCGACAGGTGATCTGCTGTTGCTAGTGAAATGGCAGCCCACAAATTTCGCTGGGACAGACTTTGTCTTACTGAACTTCAATAAGCTGGTCGGTGATATTGAAAACCTCAGCTTTGAGTCGGACTGTGTATAGCCTATGGCTGGATGCTGTGACAAATGTACAAGATACTAATGAGTGGAAGGTACCTGTTGGATTTCGAATACAAAGAGTGTATGTTTGTGAATGAGGTAAAATGGAAGTTCAGTTGTGAAGGCGATGGATGTAGGCTTATTCGCTGCAGAGTTGTGCGTGAGAGCCATCACATGCTTCTGTTTGGTGAGTTAAAAAAGCACCGTCAAATATCCCGGTGAGTGGCGGATGCCGAGTGCATTTCAGAAGACAGCACCAGGAGCCAACTACGTGGGCAGTTCTGCACACCGTGATCCGTCGTCAGAAAAGCCAGACTTGATGGGTGCTTAGCCAGAGTGAGTGGGCAGGCATGTGGTCCAAGTTAAATGTAAGGGAGGGAGGGAGTGACGTTAGTCAATTGCAGCAACAGGTCAGGACACTGGTCAGTGGGACCACCTGCTTTGGACGCAAATCAACTGAAGAACGCGATTCGATCACGTCTTAAAAAATCATAACGGATTGCTTAGGGGTAGTTAGTTCAGGAGAAACGCCACTGGCGTGGCTCAAACACATTGTGAACACGATGACAAAGCAAAGGAGTTGAAGTTATCAATGTAAGAGATGGGTCCGAGTCAAAAGGCTACTTTTGTTCTCAAGACAAAGGTAGTTGATTTTGTGGTGAGTAGAAAACGTCGGTTTACCGGCGTAATATTCAGACTAGTATCGGCCGTCTTGTCAGAATAATGTCAAAATGCACTTGAAAAGTGAGAACAAATAGTTCAGCGAGGCGAATGCTATCACAAGGCGAATTAGGGACCTGCCCGCAAAATGAACCTCGCTAGCCACTTTAGGTTAGCAACTGAGTAGAGTCTACTTTAAACTGGATGGTGAGCGAAAGCACAGACAAATGCCTGGCCAATAGATACTGATCCTAAGTCAAATGGATATTTTTTTCACGCCAGTAAGGGTGTATTTCTAAGTGAGAATAGTTGTGAAGCGGCTTAGCGTTGAAGAATTGCAAGTGAGTTGTGGTCAGCAAGCTAGCAAGAAAGGACATTTGAGGAGATCTGATGTTGATTTAGCCGGCGAATTTGAAAAGCCAGTTTAAAGCATGGGCTGCTCTGAATCCTTCCGGCAAAAAAAAGATGAATACAAGGATCCGCAGTAAAAGTGGCAAGGATGAGCGCCCATCAGTATTATTTGCGCGAGTCTTTGTTGCGAAGTTGATGTGTAATATTGCAGAACCGGACCATCAGGAAGTATGTTTCGTCGAGTACCAATTCTTGATGGTAAGAAACGGGCTCGTGACTTGGGCTGGTTTAAATCGCCCAAAGGCATCAGAGAAAGTGTGGTGGGTTTCCTGGTAGCCAGCTACAGCTGTTCTTCGAGAAGACTTAGCGTTGGGGGGGGCATGGGGTTACTATTTTTGGTTAAACATGTACCGATAAGCAGTTAAAATCTGTCCCAAACACCAACTCCAGGGTTGAATGGGCTATCGTACGCGCTCAAAAAGCCATACGGCTCATGGATGCTGAGTAAAAGGTCAGGGTCGGCTCACCTAGCTGTACGTGTATGAAAAGGGCATCTACATTACCAACGGACATATCTGATGTTCAATAATTATAAGACAGCAGGGAGTCATACTGGAGGGCGAAAAGACGTCATAAGGCATCTGACGGATGGCAAATTAGAAGTTGAAGGTTTTAAAGCTGCGCCCCGTCCGGGTCCCGTATACCCAGAATCAGACTCCGCTGACCCTGAAAGTATTCGAATTGCCTTAAAGCGTCTGTCATTTTGGAATGGTCAGCTGAGGATTTTCGGGATTGTACTGCTTACTGGGTGCTGTCAATGTAAAAGACAGCCTATCAAAAACGCGCTCAGTTCCCACCTTATGTGAAAGCCGATTCCCATACTCCCCTTGATCTATGGAATTGAAACCCTCTTCCTCTAATGAATTATCATTATAACTTACAGATTTAAGTCGGACGTTGAGTTTTTGTAGTTGCTCACCGTCAATAATGTTTCCTTGTGACTGCAAGCGACCAAACCGATAAGTTGAGTAACGAGCACTGAATAACGGACCCGAATTCAAAGCGAAATTGACCCCGGTGAAAATGTGCTGTACTATATGACAAAACATCAATAAATCAAGTAATGTACAACAAACCTTGATAGTTATCAACCGACAGTTAGACGAACGGCAGACACGGAGACGAGTATTATGCGTGAGAAACCAATTCTGAAAGCGCTAAAAATGTGAATTTAAACAAATAATAATAATACGGTTTATGTGAGGAACCAAGAACATGTTCATAGTTTGTGCAACGCAATGTTTTAATGGATGAGATAGAAGTGGGATGATGCGGTAATAATAAAATGTCAATGAATATCAGGCAGGGCTGGGCGGGGCATTTGAATTTATGCAACTGAGTTCAGGGAGATTGGGTGGGAGTAATTTTTAAGCTTTTTGTGCGATGCAGTGACAATATCGATTCTGTGTTGAATTGACCCTCGATTTATCCTCAGGCTATTGGTTGTGCGGCGCTGCTTGGTAACTCCTACGGTATCTGCGAAGGAGACTCCATTAAGGTCTGTCGAATATGTGCATTATTATCCTTGCGAGAGTACTGTGGCATCTGAAATAGGATTTCTTGGTCCTTTCTTGAATTGATGCGCGTCACTCAAGCTCAAAAAGCAGTAACAGTTAGTGCTTTTGAAAACCAGGTGAAGTCACCCGCTCCTCGGGAGGGGATGTAGCACTATCATGGTTTACTTCCCAGAGGAATAGCCACCCTGTTTTCCAGGCGCCAGAAGGCTGAGTGATTCCAGGATTGAGAAGCTTGGCTAAAAAGTTACCCGTCGTGCTTCGGTGAAGTCTACTGGAAAACATACCCCCAGCTTAGCGGTACAGAGGCGCTGTCAAGGGAGTCAGATGCCACGGGATTCAAGGAAATCTTGAAGGGGTGTAAACACAAAAGGAGTAATCTGGCTGCGGGTAGAGATCTAATGATCACCACCATGAAAATGTCAGCGGGAGCCTGCAGACTCCCAGTGACAGACAAAGTAAGCAGCCATAGCATCTATTGTGTGGTGCTCAGCTAGTTGAGGCCGTCGCTCTACATGTATCTGTCTAGAGAAATCTCGATCGCGTTGGAAAATCTCACGATCGCCTACATTGCCAGTGAATTACTTGGCCCTGTGGAAGAAAACTTCGACGTTTAAAAAAACACCAGCAGATGCTTAAGTGGAAGAAAATTCTGATGGAGCTGTGCAAAGGCTTCCATAGCTAAGGATGGAAACCCTTGGCAAATATGTGGTCAGAGGCGGATCTTAAAATGCACGTTTTTGGATTAGGTAAGACAGCCACTGCCTTGGCCGTGGCCGAGTGACGGAGAAGAGTTATGCTCTAAAAGGAGGATAAAAGTCTTGTAGTGGTTAACGGCCCTAAGGAGTCTCTGGTGAACAGAACAAATTAACAAAGTAAGCCAGATACAAAGTCACAAGGAGAAAAATCCAAGTAAATCTTGATGACAGTTCAAAATAGGAGATTCCGTAGTCCGTTTAACCACCACAATATTTGGTTAAACATGTACCGATAAGCAGTTAAAATCTGTCCCAAACACCAACTCCAGGGTTGAATGGGCTATCGTACGCGCTCAAAAAGCCATACGGCTCATGGATGCTGAGTAAAAGGTCAGGGTCGGCTCACCTAGCTGTACGTGTATGAAAAGGGCATCTACATTACCAACGGACATATCTGATGTTCAATAATTATAAGACAGCAGGGAGTCATACTGGAGGGCGAAAAGACGTCATAAGGCATCTGACGGATGGCAAATTAGAAGTTGAAGGTTTTAAAGCTGCGCCCCGTCCGGGTCCCGTATACCCAGAATCAGACTCCGCTGACCCTGAAAGTATTCGAATTGCCTTAAAGCGTCTGTCATTTTGGAATGGTCAGCTGAGGATTTTCGGGATTGTACTGCTTACTGGGTGCTGTCAATGTAAAAGACAGCCTATCAAAAACGCGCTCAGTTCCCACCTTATGTGAAAGCCGATTCCCATACTCCCCTTGATCTATGGAATTGAAACCCTCTTCCTCTAATGAATTATCATTATAACTTACAGATTTAAGTCGGACGTTGAGTTTTTGTAGTTGCTCACCGTCAATAATGTTTCCTTGTGACTGCAAGCGACCAAACCGATAAGTTGAGTAACGAGCACTGAATAACGGACCCGAATTCAAAGCGAAATTGACCCCGGTGAAAATGTGCTGTACTATATGACAAAACATCAATAAATCAAGTAATGTACAACAAACCTTGATAGTTATCAACCGACAGTTAGACGAACGGCAGACACTGAGACGAGTATTATGCGTCAGAAACCAATTCTGAAAGCGCTAAAAATGTGAATTTAAACAAATAATAATAATACGGTTTATGTGAGGAACCAAGAACATGTTCATAGTTTGTGCAACGCAATGTTTTAATGGATGAGATAGAAGTGGGATGATGCGGTAATAATAAAATGTCAATGAATATCAGGCAGGGCTGGGCGGGGCATTTGAATTTATGCAACTGAGTTCAGGGAGATTGGGTGGGAGTAATTTTTAAGCTTTTTGTGCGATGCAGTGACAATATCGATTCTGTGTTGAATTGACCCTCGATTTATCCTCAGGCTATTGGTTGTGCGGCGCTGCTTGGTAACTCCTACGGTATCTGCGAAGGAGACTCCATTAAGGTCTGTCGAATATGTGCATTATTATCCTTGCGAGAGTACTGTGGCATCTGAAATAGGATTTCTTGGTCCTTTCTTGAATTGATGCGCCTCACTCAAGCTCAAAAAGCAGTAACAGTTAGTGCTTTTGAAAACCAGGTGAAGTCACCCGCTCCTCGGGAGGGGATGTAGCACTATCATGGTTTACTTCCCAGAGGAATAGCCACCCTGTTTTCCAGGCGCCAGAAGGCTGAGTGATTCCAGGATTGAGAAGCTTGGCTAAAAAGTTACCCGTCGTGCTTCGGTGAAGTCTACTGGAAAACATACCCCCAGCTTAGCGGTACAGAGGCGCTGTCAAGGGAGTCAGATGCCACGGGATTCAAGGAAATCTTGAAGGGGTGTAAACACAAAAGGAGTAATCTGGCTGCGGGTAGAGATCTAATGATCACCACCATGAAAATGTCAGCGGGAGCCTGCAGACTCCCAGTGACAGACAAAGTAAGCAGCCATAGCATCTATTGTGTGGTGCTCAGCTAGTTGAGGCCGTCGCTCTACATGTATCTGTCTAGAGAAATCTCGATCGCGTTGGAAAATCTCACGATCGCCTACATTTGAATTAAATTACTTGGCCCTGTGGAAGAAAACTTCGACGTTTAAAAAAACACCAGCAGATGCTTAAGTGGAAGAAAATTCTGATGGTGCAAAGGCTAGGCTTCCATAGCTAAGGATGGAAACCCTTGGCAAATATGTGGTCAGAGGCGGATCTTAAAATGCACGTTTTTGGATTAGGTAAGACAGCCACTGCCTTGGCCGTGGCCGAGTGACGGAGAAGAGTTATGCTCTAAAAGGAGGATAAAAGTCTTGTAGTGGTTAACGGCCCTAAGGAGTCTCTGGTGAACAGAACAAATTAACAAAGTAAGCCAGATACAAAGTCACAAGGAGAAAAATCCAAGTAAATCTTGATGACAGTTCAAAATAGGAGATTCCGTAGTCCGTTTAACCACCACAATAAAAGAAGTTCCACCTTCCTGGTATCTCGATTCTCCTGTGATCGCAATGATAATCCACAGGCGTGAATAGATTAGTCCACCGTTTGCAGCTAAAATTTTTGTTCACGTATAGGGTTAGTAGCGGCCAATTATAGCCAACCGGCAGTCGCTCAGCAAAAGCCTCAAAGTCATGTTGGGCACAACACGCGGGCGGTTACGGTTGTATTTCAGTAAAAACAAACTTTTGTACAGCGCTGCGACTGGTGTTGATAGGGAAAAGGAAGATGATAGTGAGCATGAAAAATAGCAGTTTATAAGTGCTACAATCCCAGAAATACTGCAATTTTAGTGTCGCAAATAAGGGTTGGCCTAGTAGCGTGGCTTGAGCAACGGAAAGGTGGCACTAAGAAAGGGGTCGTAGTTGCGAATGCGTCTGTGCTCCGATAAGAAGGGCTGCCACCAGATCAGCAATCCTAGGATGGTTGGTCGTGGGGCGTGGACGGGTGAAGGTCTCAAAAATTATGCTAATCACGGAATGCTACGTAGCGGTTAACGGATTTATTTAAACGAACTTCTCAGGGCTTTTTGGGGAGAATCGGGGGGCCCTTCAGCGGAGGCGTCACTGCGTTACAATTAGCCTAGAAGTTAGGTAGTGAGGGATGCAGCGACCTCTATGGCACCCATGGCTTTTAATGTAATGTGGTCAACATTTCAAAGGTTATTTGGGGTATTCGATACACGCGAGTGTTAAAACGCCAACAAAGTGGCCACCCGCATGGAGGGGAGCAAGCATCTAGCTGGAATTCGGCCTGGAAAAGTCGGTGATGACGAATACCTAAGAGCGAAATGATTCGTCGTTATATGGTAGTGGTACCCGCTACCAGGTGAACTTTGCGGTGCATTCCCAGCCGCCGGAAGATTTTGTTGCGCGGGCTTCAATACTTCCGTCAAGAAGTCGACAACGCACGCAATCCAGACTCTAGCTGTTTCCAGCTTTCTGAAGGCTAGGCAAGGACTATCAAGTAGTCGGCGTGACACATTTTCAAGAGTTGTACACTGTACAACTCAGTTGTAAGTTGAAATGCTTGACACTGTTAACAGAGTGAAGTCTTGGTTTCGGCCATTTGAAGATTTATCCTATCAAATTCCATCGCGGACTCAGCCTCGGACAGGACGATTACAACACAATATACGAACGTTCTTCTACAATATGGACGTTTGCTTTCTTGCTCAAAAGCTTGTCACTGCTTGGTTGATGTTTTCTAATAAAAGACTTCGGAAAGCAGACTTTTTGGATTGTTCACATCCTCGTAGCAGGCTACTGAGCGGAGCCATTCATTGATCCTCTGTTTGGCTAAAATTACCTTACCTCCTGTCTAAGTTCATTTAAAGACTTGGGGTCGCCCTCCTGGCTGTGGCGATCATTGAAATTTTTATTTATAGACCGTGGTACTCAGTATGTAATCATGGAGCAGACCCAACTGATCTTCCCTCCTCCATCTGTAACCTGTTTGGTTGACTTGTCCGCTCGTCTTGTCTGCCCCGCCTGACGTGCTGATTGTCTGATTTGCACTGGCCATCCAGGCAGCCCTCTAGCTGAGCTCAATACCACGAGAGTTTCACGGTGACGTCCTAGGCTGCCGCAAAAGTCCCTGGCCATAGAACTGGAGACATTTATCGCAGTCATCAAGACCCTTCATCCGTTACCGCCCGAGTTACTTAAGGCGTCGAGTCGTGCGAATATAATTGTGGAAAGACACTGCCACACCTAATTTAACTGAACACCCCCTCCAAGGGAACAAAAGTATCTGAACATCAGATCGATTGGACGGATGCGCTACGTCCGAGCTACGGACTAACCGAAGACGGGCCTTCATTAGTCGGAATGTCAGTCAATCTGGGTCGAATAAGGAGAGCCACACATCTTGGAACTAAGATGTAAGCCGATAGTTTTGCGTGTGGATGTGCATGATTCACCACTTCTGCTAGCATTTTTAACGGTCGGTGTTAACCACCGCTATTCTTCGTAGACGTTTGGCCCCCAGCCTTTTCAGTTATTTGGCTTTCCACATCCAATTTACCCGCGCTAGAGATGTTTTTCCACCTCAGAATTTTATTCTCAGTTTACGGCGTGTTATTATTCATATTTATCATTCATATCTATTAGTTCTCCGCAAAATCAGTATTCCCTTGTTCATCTGTTGTCTTAGTGTAACACGGCGGTGTTGCCATGAACGGTATCCAATCTACGAGTTTTGAAGGGGGCACATCATTATTCCACTATCAGATGCCCAGCGTCTCTTACTACTTTAATAGCATTATTAACCTACCACTTCTGTATCAGTAACTTACTCTCTTCTACCATCACTCTACGGCTACCTTCCCTCGTCCTTTCAGGACCAGTCATTCCTCTCTGTGGTCTTGCATATCACCCTTGCACTCTGGCTCTGCCTAACAATGTTTCCATCTATACGGAAAGAAACATACTCCACAGCGCAGTTGTGGTATTCTTCATTACTCCACTCTCAAATTTTCTGACTGCTGTCACGAACGTCCAAAGTTTGTTTCAAAAATAATTCTACTTTCTCAAACCAATTTTCTTAGCAGCGCCTGTTTGCTCTCAGAAGGCATTTCTCAGGTAACATATGTTACTGTCAACAATGAGTTGAGATACTCAAGCCAAGTCCGTTCATCCATCTTGGCCTACATAGCCGTGGCTAAGTAACACTTAGCTAAGCTGGGGAATTCCGCAACTTGCGGACCAGCCATCCTCTCCATGTGAATGACACGCAGGATGATGTAAATTAAAAGGCCGTCTAAGGATCCGTCACTCGTTTGATCAATCATATACGGCATCACTACCATGCTTTGCTTGCCAGTATGATATTGACTTTTTTCCACAAAAGTGCTGTTATCAGATATTCACTACCCCCCTCACCGCGCCGCCGGCGAGTGTTCTTATCTGCGGGCATCACATCAACTTACGTGTACGCAAAGAGATGAGCCCGACAAGGCCGGACATGGTGCGCACCCAAGCCCGCCAACCCATTTGAGCACGAGTAATTGCAATCGCTTCACCGGTTTGGAAAAATAATTTATCTCCGCGATCAAGTAAGTCGGGTGTGATACACCATAACAATGATATCGCAATTATGGAAACCATGAAATTCGCCATTACTGTTGCAGTTTTGCAGTTAACCGGCAGATTACATGAACAAACTGCGTCGCACTGGGACCCTCGCGGTACCAGAATTTTGCGCAGCATACTACGGGTCTTAACGCTTGAATGGCCTTATTCATTCGGGAAAAATCTCTGGCATTTTAAGAACCCAGGCGGGTCCCATTTTACTGTTCTCTTCGACGACGAAATATTCGGAAACCAATCCTATCTGAAGCCACCATTCTGGATTATTTTAGAAAAATGGCAACAGAGGAAGTCAGGCAGGATCAAGTAATCACAAGCAGCCAACAAACTCGCATCGGAATGGACAAAATGCCACTCATCTCCACTGATGCCACTCATCTTAATCTTGACTGCCTCGGGAGCAATATCTTCTGGAATTAAATTTTCGGTCTTCGTGTAAATTCCTCTTCCTTCTGAGCAGCCTATAGCTTGTTGGTAGTATGAGAAAATTCAGGGATTTTTAATTGAAATTTAATCCTGTAAATTAATCCAGTCGACGCCGGAAAATCGGAAAGTACTCCAACGCCGTTTCATTTTCATTGAGTGTCATTAGCAGCGTACGGCTGAAAAATTCAGGTGGTTGTGAACTGACGTTGCTCGGCGCTCACTATTGCAAACCAGAGCAGCGAACAACAAAGCGGCTGCTGATGGTGCCACAGTAAAATGTGCACCCTGCATCATTCTGTCGTATTGTGCCAGAACTCTGCTGTTTGACAACAAACTTGCATACGCCACCAACAGCTGCATGCCTTAAGTTCTTCCAAACTGGGACGATTCATTCAACAGTAATGGCTGCGGATTCCGCGAATTCAACTCGGAATAGCAATTATGGAGATCCCCGAACGAATTGCTAGGTATTTGAACAGTCAAGCAAATATAAAGGGCAAAACGCATTTGCGGGAGCGGCATCTCCGCATCCTTTGAATCCGCAAGGGTTATTTAGTTCCTTGATAACCCAGTGAATTATTTCAGCTGCAGAACTGCCTGCAACTTTCGTCCGTTGAAAGCGATTCATACTTTGCCGCAGTTCGCGATATCTTGACACGTTAAGCTAGGTCTTACCAGTCGATGGTAACCGATAACCTTAGAGATTCACTCACTTAAAAAACACTCATTCAGATGCAGAGCAGAATAATTCATTACAGATAGATATTCTTCATTACGAAGTGGCAACCTCAAAAACGTCGCAGATTTCGAGACCTTCATTAGCGAATAGTGCACGGCCGATATATTACTACGTATTGAGAATGCTGAATAATTTCTGTGGCGAAAGTGTCCATTTATAGTGAAACAGCAGCCGCAGAGTGCAGCTGCTGAAGAATTTATTGTTATGGTATGGTAACTGAAGACCTTGAATTTCCATGTTCAGGTTGTTTTTAGTCTCAGAAAACATCAAAGCGTGCGTAAGTTGTACGCGAGTTATGCATGGTAAGAGTTTCGACCGGTCTTTAAATGTATACCCCAAACTTCTCTTAAACCATTGTTTGAAATACGGAACCTGTATATGTGGTTTTAGCAGCGGTGGCGTTCCTTCTAGTGTGCCGCCCTCCCAGGCAACTATGTGTGAATTTATTTGAGCGCATCGAAGATCCATTCATGGCGTGTGATTCATATTTTAATGACTGTAATGATTTTGCCAGTACAATGGCTGACTTTTTGACTGCCCAGAGAGATTTTCTTCCCTGGTATAATGACTAATTGATGGTAACTTCCTTTTTATTTGAGCCCAATGACCCCACAGGCAGATTTTTTGTTGTCACCCTTCAGTCACCATATAGCTGATATTTGATGAAACGAACATGTGTAATGTGCTACCGATGAGTGGGGCACTGTCCGCATAAGCAAGACAGTGCTTTGCATATGAATTTTGAAAGGCACTGACCACCGAACTCATCAACAACTATACGTCAGGTGCATCTTTTTATTGTCATGTTCGTCATTCTTGATAATGTAGACGATAGGTCGACGATCGTTTTAAATGTGTGACTGATGGTGATGGATCCCACTATGGTAGTCTTAAGCACCCTGTTTTGATACTACTCCGGCTTTGAAACTGCCAACGGCACAAATTTTCTTGGGCGAATTCTTTTACAGCATATAAAATTTGCCGCTTCGTGATAGATGGTGCGGGGACGGGCGATAAGTCAGTATGCCTTCAACACTTTCCATTAGATATACACAAGATTGGACTGATTGCACATTTTTCATTTCAAGATCCTCTTCTAGTGACAATCACTTTCCGACATGCAAAACCGTATTGCTATCCACTAGGACTCTACCGGTGAAAACAATGAGTATAAGCACAATCCACCATCCATGGTTTTATAATTTTAACTTGCTGGTACGTCAAATAGGTAACCATTTGCATAGCACGGGTTTATGATTTACGATAAGAGGCCAAGGTGAGCGATGACGCGTGTATTTACGGTTACGAATGGCAACCTTTGGCTCCAGCTCCCTTCTTCCCGAAGTAATCGAGCATACCGAATTTATGCTGCCTAGTACAAAAGATCCCACACGAGAATGGCCACAACTCAGATGCAGATTTTCAAAAGAAGCTGCATTATCTCCCGACAGGTAGGTCGTAATTGAGAGTAGGGATCACGCTTAGCTGTGCATAGTCACATCACTGTTAAACAACCAATCAATTTATATCAGTTCATCATTTTCTACCCAAGGCTAGCTTTCCGGACAACATTGTTGTGCCAAACTTCTGTGAGACAGTTCGTCCAAACCTTTGCATCAGATGAGTAAAACGGATCCAGGCGTTATTCAGTCATCTGCCTGCGTGGAATTCATATTGGGAATTATGTAAACATAATCTCCAACTTTATGAGCGCAGTAGACAATTAAAATATTCCACGATTTAGTCCTCTGCTTTATTTGGTAACTTGGCTATTACTTGTGAATCACCAACGTATGGCGTATTTCAAGGTTTGCTCACACGAACAAACAGTCATTAACAATACAGCCGAAATGGCGCTCGATGGAAGGAAACTGAAAATAATTTGCCTTAACTACTGGGCTTTTGAAGTATCGAACACTGTGTGGAGTAAGTGTAACCCGCTTGAACGTTCTAGTGATAGGTTCTTCATAGCATTTTTGAGTGAACAAATTTTAAGGTCAACAACCACCGCCGATTCACTTGACGAGGTAAAGAAAGAGACCAGCTCTTACCATATTTTAATGCTCCGCAGGGTTCTTTTAAAAGAATCTACCTTACAGAGAATATCCGATGCAAATTGCATCAACACAATCAGTTGAATAACGTTTGTATGCGTCACGCTGGCAAAACGTAACAAACTGGATGAAGCTGTTCGTCACAAAACAAATTTTGGGTAATTCGCCTTTTGTTTCATATGATCAAAGAATAGTTTGATGCATTGTGCAGTAGCAGTGCGAGCGTGCACCCTCGTGGGTGATACCCATTCTGAGATATGCACGGCTGGTCATGTGAACTGCCAAAACAGATAACTTTCCCGTTTGAAACAGTGACATCTTTCAGCCGCAATACGCCAGGACCCCAACGACATCGCCAAAAAACTGTCAAACATTGCATCTCCTCATGATGTCTGCAGGAGCTATCGCCTACCCGATTTATTTTCCGAACCGCAAGGCTCTTATCTGTGTGCGACGCCAACCGAGGCCTTAACTATGCATCGTAGCCCAATTCAACAGCCAATAACGACCCTGCGCACCCATACCTATGCTGATACCTGTTCTTGTTGTCGCTTATGTTGGCTACTTCTGGTAAAACATTTGGCCGCTGATTATAGGGCCGTAACCATGCATGATATTCTGATGCGATGGCCACTGACGACCCTTCATCATAAACAGCCATCTGATCAACAACCAACCCTTCCTCATCATAAACTTATCCGCTCACTCACGCTGGCCTAATGTAATAACTGCTGTGTCCGTGGCTGTGCGCGACGCTGATAATGAGGCTTGAATAAGGGATGGTAACCTAACTACAATGACTAACTACCGCCTTCATCAGTCTAACTGTGAGCGTTGCCTCTACGCCATGCCCGCGATTAAAAACTATAAAACAGCCACTGGGAAAATGTGCTCTGTTTATTGAAATGACTGGATAGGAACTCAGTTTCGTTTTCCTTGAAGCAGGTAAATCCAGCGATGAATGTGAAAAGAAATGTGAACATTCGATTTAATCTCGTTTGTGACTTCGATAATAATTTTCATACAACTTACTGTTATACAGGCAAGCGTCTTCCACCTTAATCAGTCCTACAGTCGATGATGAAAAAACCGTATGTGTACGCCGCCCAGCAGTTGCACAACGGAATTGATTCCTCGAAAGCTGTGACATTTTGAGGGTTGCTACTTTATAGTGTAGAATGTCCAAGTATAATGTATATGTATATTTATTTTGCAGATAGTCTATTTGGTGCTTGTTTAAGTGATTGAATTTTCAAGGTCAATATAAACACCACCAACTGTGAATATGTCGTCTGAAGTGATAACAAACCGTGAATTATGTCAAAAGAAGTATGAGAAAGGTCGGATTACTGAAATTAACCCCAGAACGTCCGAACCTACTGGTGCTCTAAATCTCCACCAGGATCTCAGTCAGAAAGCCGGCATGAATCCAGGCCAGTCGTTCATTCAATCAATCGAGCGAAAGCCAATGAGTGTTCATGCATGCCACAGAAGCATAACCGAATGTGGTAGGCGTTCAGGCATTTCATAGAAGCACGATCAATGTTGATGAGTGTTCACTAAACACCTATGGGACGGTCTGAATCAATGTCAGAAAGTGTCCTTTAAATAAGGCGGGGCCGTTGTAACTCTCGCACCCGCACACGTTCGCTTGTTGCAATAAAGCTTTTGTGTTCCTTTTAGGTGAGTTCTTTTTCTGGTATCAGGAACGAGTGGAAATAACTGTTGCACATAACAAGGTGGCTTGCTTACAGTGGACGGAACCTTAAGAGAGTTTTCCAGGTGAAATATTTCCCCACCCAATTCCCTACATTCCAGGATCTACATGATCATTGTAGATGCAAATTATGCAGAGGTGACACTCCTGTGGATAATTTTCACTGGATAACTACAGTTGCGGAAGCCACTTTTAGTATTGGCAAAAAATCGTGAGTTTGTTGGTAAACACCAATGTTCCATTGTAGCTTGCGGAATATGCCAGGAAGAGCATGACGCTGATCAAATAGCCACATGTGGAACCTACGTCGATCATAGCAGACAGTCGAAAAACCCCAGTTGACGCACACGACCAGAGGTCCACGATGACTTATCGACTGACCATATGGAACCTACCACCTATCCCACAATTTCCTTGGATAAGTCCGACAGTTGAAGCACAGGGGCAACTTGCTAGCTTTCTGTGGACTCACACAACCGGAATCCCAGTACTCATGCCGCCCGTCAAGCTTGTATCTACAAGCGGAATCTTAATGCTTTAAAAATTTTACGCCAAGCGGTTTATCACCTGCGTTCCACATCTGAATAGTGTTAAAACAACATTGCCTTCTGCCAATGGGAGGGACGCTACCTTCCTCTTACTACCACACGATCACTGACCCGGCCTCCCGAAGTTTTGCCAGGGCCGAAGGCACATCGTCTGTCACGATTAAACCCAGATGTGCGGCACCTACTCAGGAGAAGCGGTCGACAACTCCGGTGGTATTTGCGTATATCCTGAATGGAAAGGATCTTGCAGAATTCACCCGCCACAAACTGCCACTCCTCACATCATGGCGTTCCATGTTTCAAGAGGGCCCTGCAGGTGCCTAATTCATCTTCGGTTAGCCGTCGATTAACCGGAAGCCGATCGTACAAAAGTTTGGCGACTTGTGTCTGTGACTACGAAAATAAGTGGTAACTACCAGGTGATTCCTTTGCCTACGTAGACAAAACCGCACTAGATAGCAAGTGCTTCGCGTACTGATTTTTTATTAGCATATACGCTCAGCTTACTAGCTTCTCCCGGGTCCCCTACTCTTCGTTGGTCATGGAAATCATCTGCTGCATTTATAGCACACCCATTCATAGCGCCAAACGGCGCTGATGCTTCAATACTGGATTAACGCACAAATATCATATAGTTACTATTTATATGTTGATTAAACGCCTTCTACAATAACCTGAATAATAAAATGGATACGGCCCCAAATCTCTCAACACACGCATGCGAAGCCACTTCCAAAGCTATTGCACAGCCAGTTCAAAGTCAAATGAGCGCGAAAAATTAAGGGGGAGGAAAACTAAAACAAATTCCAAAATTCGTGGCAGATTGGGGCCATTATTAGTCCGAGCACGTACGCAACAAAACGCGATATTTCGGGTTAAAAAGTTCTATTTCGCCTGCAAATGTTTCTCAGAAAAACGCATTGTGCTTCCAAGGCGTGGCATATGTACGCTGACCCAGCGAAGCTATGGCTTAAAAGGTGTATACAGCACAGCCGCCAGCTGAAGTGCTGATTCTTATGATTCAGGGACCTCATGTGTCTACAAGCGTCTATTCTTGGATGAAGCCACAGCGAGTGAACGGGCACTTGGCGTCAAATCTCCTCATTTGAAGAATTATAACCTAACTTCATTCTACTCCTGCTTCCCACACTCACCCTGTAGCCCATTGGAAACAACGGTTCTGCCGTCCTCATCATAACTTGTAACAATTTCATACCCATCCGCATTAGTACTGTCTTCGACTAGGCGGGACGTTCTTAGACAACGCACATCTGTCCCGTTGTTTCCGCTCATCATCCGGTGACATCTAAAAAGCTTTCTACTCTCAGACACGGCTAATATTTTGAGGGCTGCCCGCTCTATCAGGCCCTGCATACGATCTGTCTCCGATTATGATTCTATGACTAGGAACTGCAAGTCTTATCTCATCACACTGCTCCACGAAAAAATATTTTCTAACCCATATACAAGCGACGTACCTTGCCACATTCCTGCGAATCCAGTCGTTGTGCTTTAAGCTACCTATGGATTCTGACCAATTATCGTCTATCCCATCAGTACGTCTTGCCTGGCCATCCGGAGCGGTCCTTCCAGGTAGGTCTCGCTGGCTGCTACCCAGCCCTGAACATCCACAATCCCCTCCTGTACCACATCTACACGTTTCTCTCCTACTATTTCCAACTATGCGTACGACTACGTGGTCAACATCCATCCTTTCAACTATCTGCCCTCCTCCCAAAACACCCTGATCATCCTTTTCCATCTGCAATGAAAGGGACGGAAAATAGAGGGTAATAAGCTTTTGTCGTCCACTTCCGACTTCGGATCAAGCTCGGGGAGGTTGTGGCATAAGATAATAATTAATATTTTCGTTCAGCCGTGATGCCTTTTTGGTTCACAGCAGAGTGAAAAATTAGCACTAACGTGTTAGTTAAAAGACTTACCAAATTCGCATGGTGTGACGCCTCTGGAGTGCATCGTTTTGCAAAGCCTCAAAGCATTTTCCTAGACTGTAGTGCGCCATGCATGGGTCACCTCGTCCCACGAACATGCGACCCAGCGGTAGACCTCGCATTTTTGTCCGTCTCCCGTCCCTGCACACTCTGAACTACTAATTCGTCAAAACTTACCCAACCTTCAGAGTTGGTAAGCACCCTTTCCAGCGTGCTAGGGGATATCAGAAAGCCATCCACTTCATCAGCCGATAACCCACTGGTCGATTCAGCCAATTACTAGCAATCTAACTTTCAGTCAGCTCCATCGCACACTTCCCGCGTGAGCGCTTCCGGAAGGCGAGTAGCACAAACAGCATCCAAAGTTTTGTACCCCCTTTCATATCCTTATGCCAAGTCAGGATCTGGCTACTGACTTCCTTATGCCACTCTGAAATGGGCACGAAAAACAGCACTGGCAATCTATCTTCCAGTAAGCTCCACTGCACACTTCCTGCGTGAGCGCTTCCGTAAGGCGAGTAGCACAAAAAAATCCCTTTCATATCCTTATGACTTCCTTATGTCACTCTGAAATGGGCACGAAAAACAGCACTCAGTGCTACTCGTCATTCCCAAATGACGGCACCCGTTCCCAACGACCGCACCGCACTATTCCAAAATACTACATTCTGAATATTGATCATCGTTTTTTAAATACAATAAATTCGCCTCACTACACTAGTTACAAAATGAATCGCTTTTAGCTACCTTTTTTTCAGGCTGCAGCGTAGCTCGAACCATAATGCACTCCAGAAGAAACTTTTGACACGTACGAATCTGTCAACGGACCCAAGTCAGACGTAACGTTGACTACCTTCCTTGCTTGTGCTCAGTTCACTTTGTCCCGATTTCCATGGATTGCATAACATTCACAACAACCCCAAATGACACCCAAGGTATTCACATACGAATATGTCCACAGACCCAAGTCAGACGTAACGTTGACTACCGCGACTGCCATGCCCAGTCTGTCTTGCTCGTAGCTGGCCTGGTCTTTAATATTTCTGACCGAGCATGCTACGTGAGCCCACAATAACCTCTTAATCCACCGAACTTGTGGCACAGCTCCAAAGCACTGTCCGACATATAGTAGCGACTGCTAGTGCTGCCCGCACAACAACTGACTCTTCAAACGGCTCTATCGGGGGTTCAGTATAATGGTAACAATAAAATCTTGCAGTCCCCTATACAGGTTGTGTTATAGTAGAATATCGGCCAAACTTATCGGCTGCGTCAAATTCCCTGGATTCGCCCAGAGGAATGCCCTCTGCAACGATAAGAAACATTCCTACACGGGTCGCGAAAGGATGCTGTATTTTGAGATTGTCCGAACAAAGACGACGTAATTATTTTTCATATACACTTTCCAAATATTTTTAAATTCGATACAAGGGGAAAAAGATATGGACAAATCAACTTTTCCATGAATTCTCCCCCCGTCCACTTGGATTTATCATGCCAAACCACGGCAGCCATTAGAATTGTGAATTCCATGCACAGTATTCCGTGAGTATATTTAAGAGAATTTCGGGAAGCTGGAAATTACCGAAAGCATTTTGGGTACTCAATAGATACCACTAAATGTGGAAAACCTTACGCATTGCTTCCTTTAATTCAAATTACGGTTTCAGAGAATTTTGGTATGTGCTTCCCGGGATCGGCCGCATAAACATGCAGGAGAGATGGACAAAAACTCCGCGAAATTCCCAAACTCTAAACCCGGTAGTTTCGGCGAAATCGATTTTGCTTCGCTTCTAGTGGTGGGAAAACTTTCAAACGACACCTAACAACCTGAGAAGGCACCTGAGATAGACAAGCTTTGTGCACAGGAATAATACTGTGAATGAAACAGGATGAAAGTGGCATAACCTGTCATTTGAGGAAGGAAACATTAGTCTCCGGGAATTACATCAGCATGGAAAAAAGCAAGCACTTCCTGGACCAGCAAAATATGAAGTCCGGAAAGGAATAAATGGCTGATGCCACCTTGATTTGTAGTACCAAAAAATCTGGTGTAAAAGAGTCCCCACTGATGTTAAGGTATAAAAAGTATAAAAAGTGCTACCGCACGTGCCATTGTGGGCAAAAAATAAACTGTTCGCGTTATTAGAAACATGAAGGAACTCGTTGTCGGGCATCCAGGGAAACTTTTCACTTCTCGAACCCGTAAAATTGACGAACCGAACAGATGAACTGTGAATACTTTCAATGTGTCATTTAGTTCACAGATTCTCTTGTCTGTCGTCATAGCAATTCTATAGTAGCGTTTTTGAATTGACAGCAAATGGAAAGGCCAGTCTGGGTGTAAAAAGATTATTAGAAATGGAAGGGAAATATGCAGAATCAAAACTTCCTGGGTACTATTCAGAGAGGTTTACTGGGGACACATCTGCATCGAACAGCGTATTTTTGTGTCCGTATGATGACTTTGAGTATACCTATTTTAGGATTTGTGCAAACCTCCATACGCGGAGCAGTCATTTGATTCATTACTGCGAAGAGAGGAGTATACACCAAATGGTAATGTTATTTTCTAAAAACTTGTAACTTGAGTGCAGTTGACGTTGAGCTTCCGGCCTACATAGCGGATCATATTGCGGCCCATGGACCAACAAGCGAGGTCAATTTCCTAATTGTATGTGTCTGAGTTTTCTTATTTTCAATCCTCAGGATTTTCCACGCCACTCTTTTGATCCGAAGGTTCAGGTACCATTCTATACTCCCCCTACTGAGTGCCCTCGCAAGCTACAGATTGAGAGGTGATTCTCTTAATGCTTACTTGACTGTGTTTCCCGCAGACGGAAACGGAGGTATCAGAGTCTCTCACTACAGAGAATTCTGGAAAATGAGTACCATATACGAACGGAAGATTTGATAGCTAGGTTCTTGGATGGCACACAGGATGCCAATGGTGAATGGACGACATACTTACCTTTGGAGAATTTCGATGATGAAACTTACGACTGTAGAACTCCAGAAGATTGGTTGGAAATGGGTATTGAAGACGGAGTTCGCAAGCCCGTGCCAGCACTCTGTCTCTTGCCAGAGAGAGATGACCAACAACATCGTAAGTACATTCTGTTTCCTGTTTATCGCCACGACTACCAACATTATTACTGTAAAGTTGTATGTAGTATTGAAACATTGATCATTGGCAGGTAATGGAGATTGTTCGGCTTTCGGGTGTGCATCACTATCCACAAGGTAACCGGAAAGCCATATAAAGTAGCTAATTTGCAAAGCCCAGCACCAGATAAGGAGAAGGTTTTCAATGTGTTTTGTGGGGGGAAATGTAGTTTTGTGAATATTCGTGACAGCGGGTCATTTTGTTTTCGTCCATCGAAATTCGAAGGTTTGCCTTGGGGTAGAAAATACGCTTTATCAGGGTGTTACCTCCATCATCATATATAAAAACCCGCGTGCTTGCTGTACGATGGTCACGGCTGTCACATTTCTGTCTGTCAGTGATTTGGGGAGGAGGTGTGGATGGCCACGCATTGCAGGTGGTAACTGATATAATTGATGCATAAATACAGTGGTGTTTGTGAACTTTTCGTTTGGGTGATATGGAGAGGTTTATGCGTTTAACTCAACAGCTCAAATTTTAGAGCATCATTAAGAGCGTGACAATGCTGCCTGACAATGTTTCTAACTAATGTTATGCCCCATTTTGCTGTCCTTATTCATTCAAGTTCTACTTTTGACAAAATAAAATGCAGTCTACCGGACAAAATCACTTCACGATGCGAATATATTTGAAGCAGTCATCTCATCCTATGGTTAAAAATTGCAGCCTGCGCACCAGACATGTTACTGGCTAATGGATCCTTCCAACCGCAGATTGTTTACTGGTGAACCAAGGAAATCCATCAAATCTCAAATATGAACGATATTCTGTAGCCCTTGGTGCTTTATGACTTAATTGTAATGGGTTTTCTTCGTAGTGGATACTTTAAATATTATATTATAAAAGAAAAATGTTATTGGTTTACTTTGGTGACGGCGTTTCGTGAGTCACGTGTGAATGAAGTACTACGAGAGAAAGTTTACCAGGAAATCTCACCTGTTCATATCAGAAAATAATCTGACTCATCATGACAAGCGCAATTTTTGTGGATTATTGACTCACATAACAGAATTCATTGCTTGTTGTGTTGTGGGAAGAATAGGCCCTCTACCACTCAGGTAGGTCGTGTTTGCATTCTGTGGCGGTTGTGGTTTGGGTCCGTATGATTTTGTATTGACCGGGAACTTTGCTGAGCGAGCTCCGGGAGGCCTGACCACATCATCATAGTCTCTGTAGTTTATTTACCTGCAATGTACACTTGATTTTGGTGACTGTTTAACTTGTCTGAAGCTGTTGTGCTTAAATCTATTTTATACGATGTCTGCACCTGTATTTTCCTTAGTACTCTTGACTGTCAGGAGTATTGCATCTTTATTATGTTGGAGTTGGCAGCCTATTGCACTCAATATCCGTCTTTATTGTGTTAAATAATTATTGGTATTTCCGATATACGAAAATACATTCAGAAAGCCCGGGTTTCTTAGAGCCCTTGTAAATAACAACTCGAAAAGTTTCCCTTTGATCTCAGAAAGCTAAATGTTTTCTCATGTTAACTGAGAATTCATGATGCTGTTGATAGCCAGTTGGCCAGCATGACGTTCCAGTTTCTAGACAATACCCGGGAGGTTTGTAACATTTAAAGATATATTGATGCTTTGCAACAGACGTTGTGACATCCAAGGGTTTGTACGAGTAAGATGACTATATTACTGCATTTTCATGATAATTTGATAAAATAAACAGGTACCTTTGTAAGATTTTTGGTACGGCTGTAGTAAGACCATGGTACGGTTGACTGAATGTCTTTGGGTTACAGCCACTCGTCGCGTAGGGACCGGTAATGAAAAACTTTATTCGCCTGCCGTTTTGATTGAGCTACGTTTCCAAAATAACAACCCATTGCTGTATGACCTCGGTTAATCCAGTCAGTTTATCCAAGAGGATGCAAATGCTTGGGCGTTCACTGGCATGGGGTGTCACATTATCGTATTTTGGAGGATTACAGGAAAGCTTTTTCTGGCTAGACTAGGTGGTTTACTTGGTTGTTCAGAACGAATGCGGATCTTTTTCACTCTTTTGTCCGTTAACTAGTCTAGACATATATGAACTGGTCGCCTTCAAAGATATGTGTCTTTGGTAATGACCCTAATTTTCGTTGGCAAAGTTGCTTTTCGAGATCCCCGGCTTAATGGAGTCTATTACGCATATACTGGTGTAAAACGGTGTCTGTAACAAATTATCAGCTTTGTTTGCTTTCGAAGGATTACTCTAAACAAAGTGTGAAAATGTCACATTTTCATAAAATTTAAAGCAGTATTCTCACGCACTGGTGTAATAAGAAACATCAAAATAATTTAGACCATACTTCAATACCGTCGGTCTTAATTACGCAGTACGCTCACTGCGTGTCGTTAGTATTTACGACGTTCTCCGTAGGCCCATGGTACATTAACCTTCATTTGTGATCTGGATTTCTTTTGGTTCCGAACTTATACTGTTTACACTGTTCTGACGCTGACTCATTAGGTGCGGAGTGCATTTGGCTAATGTTGCGATTGCAGTAGCTGCCTTATGTGTTTTAAAAAGTGCCCTCTCCAAGTCTATCTGGTAGGCTACATCTACAATAGATGTTTTCTACTCTCTACTAAGGCTTGTACAGCAATTATTCTTTAATTTGATTTGGCAATCAGCTATATGTACACGGGGTGCCTTTTAATTACCAAATTTTATATTTTTTTCCTGTGGCCACCTGATTGCACATAGCATGTAAAAGAATTACGATGCATTGCCTTATCGATAATCTGACTGTACGACAGATAGTAGAACGTCTTCCAGCCCACAAACTCCTACAAGTTATCTAACTGTTGTTTGGAAAATGACATATTTGGCATTTTCAGATACTTTTCTTCCTTTTTTATTATTGAAATACTTGCTTAAACTAGTTTTGTGTCAAAAGCTTTTGACGGAAGAACTCCGACTTTCGGTTAAATAAGTCTCTACCTGAATGATGCGATCATCAAATGGCACTGTGAACTGTTTTACTTTTTCTTTTGGGTGATTTGTCAGATCATTTCTCACTTTTGTTAAGTTGAAAAGAGACAAGTGGTTTTATGAGTGTTTGTTTTTTAACACGCACCTAATTCCGTTACTTAGAGGCACGCAGTCGGCTTAGTCATAAGGTAGGCTTAGTGCAAAAGGCTTTAAACATATTACAGGCAAATTTCGTTGGAAAAGAACTTGTCTAACGATGTTTTTATCACAGACACCCAAGAAGCATAGCCAGCTAGTTTATCAGTTAGTTTGTTGAGTCACTTATCAAACAATAGAGAAAAACGCATATTAATTATGGATTGTTTTGATTTTATCTTTAAGGAAACCGTCACAAAGGTTAAGCACATCACCTAATCAAAACTCTATGAATGGTGTCTATCGACAGTTGAGTTGTTATACAGGTCAAGGCCAGATTGAAACCTCTTGTGACTTTGGCTCATCCCTCAATCGAATAAAAAGCGCTTGAAGCCTATCCGGTAGTCTTCTCTATGAAATCATCTGGAAGGCAACTGGTAGAATGCTGAAAAAATTTCACCTTATTAACAAAAGCCTTGTCTAGCCAAGCGGCTAGCTTGCATGACCGGTGAAGTTTTATGGCAGGAGAACAAATCGGCAAACTTCCTTACCTATAAGCCAAATTAATGTTTGACGTCAGAAAAAAAAATTTTAATGTGAGATAGCAGATACTATTATCTGTAGGATAGAAGAAAATCCACATGAATTTCGGCCAGGTCTTGGGTTTTTCTTTCAGCTAATTTTATTTGAGGACTTCTCTTTATTGTCGTCCGCACTTCTTTTTAACCTAAGTAAGTGGGTGAGCCTCCCGACAAATAGATAACCGAGAAGAATTGCCTGAATTTGGGTATGACTGATGATGATGATGATGATGATGATGATGATGATAATTTTACTTGACTGATGGCCGCACATCATCATTCCGTTTGGTCAAAGGCGTATTTCATACGATGACCAACTTCATGTTTTCTGTTAACACTAAGATGCTTAGCAATTCCCACTGTCTCCACCATCAACTGCCATATTGTAAAGCTTACTGTCCATCTTAGAACTTTTACATCTTTCAGGTTTGGCTCGTTTCGTCATTGCCATCTTTTTGGCCAGCGTCTAATAGTCACTTTCGTTTTTGTTGTTTGTTTGTTCTCCTCGTGTGCTCATCAATTATGGTGTGATTTCACTTGACTGTATTTTATGTGCGGACTTTAGCGCAGTCATTATATTTGGCTCCATATACACATTCTACTCTTTTCAACCGAATAGCCACCGTTTTGTTGCACCCAACCTGAGCGTAACTCTTTTTCTTTCTATAATAACCCTCTAGTTTGGGCTCTGTTTAGGACCGTTCGGATGTTCCTGCCTTGTATGGACAAACACTCTTGCCTCTTCTTATTATGCCTGGATGCTATAGCTAATGTTCTTATTGGCCACTTACTCAAATTAATTGGGTATTCACTGTCATGCGCTTTACCCAAACTTGGGTCATTATATGATCAACTTCTTTCGTACACAATGCTCTGACGCGACTAATCTAAAGTTCTTCCTAGCAGTAAGGCTACTGATTGTTCTCAAGACCTTTTTAAACCATGGCTGATTCGTCTTTTTCTTCAGATTCATCAGAATAAAGAAAGGGAATTTAACTATCAGTTTAAGATATGTCTCACAAAATCCACTAAAAAGCAGAAATTTCCACGGGTGACGGAGGTTTTTTGGTCGACAGTACACCATTGCAAACAATAATGTGCATTATTAGGTATAAGTTTCGTCCGTGAGTAAGCATTTTTCATGTTAAATGGCGTAGAAATCCAAAACTCATATTTTGCTAACCCAAACAGATCGTCCCATTTATACTGAATGATAGAGGAGAACAAGTGGAAGACTTGCTGTAAATGGCTCCATGCTGCTCCTGGTAAACTCCAAATGAGTTTATGTGAACACACAGCAAACTATCGCAAAACATGTCTAGCGGGACAAGAACCAAACAATCCTATCGTCAGTGGCCTATTCCGAAGGGCAATTTCATTCCCTACGTTGAATGACGCTAGTCTTATCTGTTCCTCAGCATCTTATGACTTCTACCTCCCGGGCGTTTGGTCCATCTTTGACTACCCACCAATCTCAGGCACATAAATTTGTCACCCGCCAGAATAATCACAAAGTTCACCAATTCAAGCCATAAAGCACTTCCATGATGAGCAGAAAGCGATTTGATGGATTATTAGATGAACCGTTTGAGTGCATGTAACATGAACAAAAAGACGTACATGCGAAGGACTTAGATTACTGACCTCCGGTTGGTCGGGCGGGTGCTGTACCGGCTGTCAAATGCTATCATCCTCCGTCACATTCATGCACCTAAACCTTACAGCCGATGTGCTCTATCCAATGGATGCCCGTCACTGTGACCTGTGAGCTGAGGTCTTTTTGTTACCCGGACGATATCAACGTCCAGCCAGATGTGCAACCCACTCCACAAGATCACTAATGTCACTAACTTTTCGCCCACCGAGCAGAGTTGCGATGAATTAGCTATGTAGTTCGTGTTCGTAGACGTTATGGAGAGCAAGCATTCCTGTAACTCAGTTGGCAGAGCAACCGTCCAGTAACCGGAAGGTCGGTGATTTGAGTTCATTCTCAGACTTCATGTGACTTCATGTTTATGCTGCATGTATTTGGATTTCTCATTTCCAAGACTGCAATTCGCCACTATGTGGTATTCACCATCTAAACAATTACGTTTATAGAGTTCAGACTCTATCTCTGATGCAGAAACTCATGCAAGTCACTGGAATTCCCGCTCGAGCATACCATAATCAATCGCTCCATAATTTTTCAGATGCATTGTGTAGTAAGACGAAAGGTGAAACCTACCATGTCAACGTATATATGATAGCTGAGCTGGACAACTTGATTGAAAACGTTTCATCACCAATCGAGATGACATCATCAGTGCGTTATTGGGGAACGTAGTGGTGCGTAGCGGCGGGTTAGTGGTTGTGCCACAACCACTCGGTTAACTAGAATCAACGATACAGTGACTGAAACTTCCCCAAAACTCTCAAAATTAATGCTGTACTGAACACTCAAGTAACGGGCAGCAAGTATCTCCAGATGGTTGCTGCAATACACCGCGCAACTCAAAATGTATTTTGAAGACCAACACGAAGGTAGCCTTTAGATCAATGGGCTGTTATCCAAATACAGAAACTTTGCCCAAGTACTCTCACTTATACCCACATTTCCACAGACGACCGGAACTAAACGACACCCGGTAAGCCTCACTCAAAACATCTCAGCATTCACAAACCAGCAACTAGGGTGTGCTTAAACTCCAAATTGGCACGACAAGCAAACCGACTGGCCTATTCCAAAAATCCTGGCGTACTCATCATACAGCCTTCAGAATCTGTTAAATTAACATTTGAGTACTCAACGAGCATCCTAAATCATTGAGCCGCCACTCACAAACCTCTTAGACATCATGGCTCATCTCCGACATTCGTAACGCATAAAGTCCCCTTTCTGGATTGTTAGCCATCAAACAAAACAAGTAAAAAAGGGGTAGTCAAATTTTTCTTTCATTGCTCGACCAGCCAAATTTCTAGACTTGGCACTTACGTTTATAGGCCTTCGTTTGAGCACGAAGACGAAAACGTCTTGGCAACTGCTTGGGTATATCCAAATACGGTAGAGTACTATTAGCTCGTACGAATAATAGAGGACTCCATCTCCCAATAAAGATCACCTTTTCAGTTGGCCCATTATTGTTGAGTAGTTTTTCTTTGGGGGTCACTAGATTTCCTATCTTGATGGCGTATTTTGAGGAGTAATATATTAGGACTCAGTATGGGTGTCTATCAAAGGTCTACTCTATTATAGAATTTCTTCTTAGAAAAGAACGAAAGTACGTTTGAAAAGTACGTTTTCTACTCTCCGAGTCAAATACACTGACCCCAGTTTAAGTATAGTGTGCACATTCTGTGCAGATATCCTGTATAACTTCCAAACTTGTTTTGCATTCGGCCACATAAACACCTGCTTTTGTTGGTTGTTGATCAGCAGCCACCTGATCAACAACCAATAAACTCACCCGAGCTACCAATATTTCACCACATTACCACCTGCTTTTGTCCTTTCAGTTGACATTCGTGATCCGGAAATTGTATGGAAGTGGCAACTTTCTGGCGTACTAGACTATGATAAAAAGTCAAAATTGTGGCTGGTTCAAAAGGTAGATGAGAACGGACGCTTATTGGATGAGTACGGTAATCCTATCGTCAACGGAGGACTACTTCCCAATGGAACGTTTTCTGAACTAAGCAGTCAATACTGGATTCCACGTCTTCAGGTTATGTTTATCGCTGAGAATCCAGATGTGTTTGCCCAACGGATTGCTGCGGCCTATCGCGACAGAAAAGCCCACGAAGCTGGACTTCGTTATCATCTTTATTTGGACTGTATGCCTACGGAGGGCATTGCGGAACTCAGTAACCCTGTTCTGAAACGCATAGTCCATTTGGCAAAGAATGATACCTGCACAGTGAAAAACTACAGAGGGTGAGCAAACATTTTCCTGTTTTTGCTTGACTATCTTTTTGTCCTGTCCGTTCAGGTTGGAAGAAGCTACACAAGCACTGGAGAAAGAGGTGATGTTTGATTTCTGGAGAGGCATGAATGATTTGATCCTTCGAGAATTGGTCGAGAAAAACAAGGCTCAGTACAGTTTTATACGGCCCGTAGAAGTCAAAAAGCGAGAAGTTCCCTGGAAAGGTATGCTTTTCTTATCAGGAACTGCGTCTGTAGTTGACGGCTTTCCTGTTGCCTTTGGGTGTTTTCTTATAACACACTCACGCGATGTTGTACTATCCTGTACTGTACTATACTATACTATCCTGTTCTATAAAACTAGGAAGCTAAGCTACGGTTAACAAAAGTAAATGAGAACATATGGTTAAACGGGAAGCGCTTGGCTAAGACATTTTTATTTGATTGGCCAAGTTTTAATGGCTCATCAAAGTGCAAATAATATATGCCCGTTTGAGTGCGAATTACATGTGAACGTAAAATTAGGTGCTGGATTTTCTCGGTTTCTAGGAGAGACTGACTCCAAATGCGTGAGGGCTCAAACCTGAAGAGCGTATCAAACCCCATGGATTTTATTTCCTTGCTTTCCAGTCCCACTACATTCAACCTCTACTAGCTGATACCGTTTAGCCATTTTTGGAATCCGCAGTGGATAGCGAAATCCATCCGTCGTTTTCTCATCAGCATGACCAACCTAAAGTTGTTAAACAACTTGATTTCACCACTCAGAATTTCTTGTGTTTTTAACAGTGCTCTCTCTCTCCCATGGGAAAAGCGTGGCTTATTGGTTTAACCACTGCTTTGATCATCCACCTGACATTACTTCGTTCTCTCTGAAAATGTTTAAATATTGTCTTGACGTTGTGCGCCCAAAGTTTGCAGTACTTCAGAGTAATCGACCGAGTTTTGTAATTCGGAAAACTTAGCCCCCCCCCCCCGCTGAACCGTCTCTTCCAAAACCATATTTTTCGTGTCCCGTAGTGGTACGCTGCTCCATCAGATCCATTCAAGCTAAAGTTCTTTCGTCACCAGTAATCACATGCTTACAAAAAAAGTTACAGATAGTGCGGTCTATTCTCTTTTGGACACATTCACAACTTACGCAAGGGACTTTTGTCACCTGTAAATTTCGGATATGGTGCATACCGTGTTAGCTGTCAGACGTGCTGCACTCTTGTCTTTAAGTTAAGGGATCTCTGTAAGCTTAAAGCACTCTGAGGTGGCAGATGGACGTTGTTCCCGCGATGTGTCAGAAATCTTACCCAATGCATCTTTGTCGTTAAATTCATCTGGTAAGGACGGCATCTTCCGAGATCATTTTCTCTTGACGATCCTGTGGGTATTAAGTTCCGAGTGCTTATGGACAAATACTTGACCCTAATGAAACACCGGCTTCCCAGTGAAACATCAGTTTTGCCTAACTAAGTGGCCCATTGTCCCGCTCTTGATACAGGGACCGACAGAGTATCACTCACCATCCACATTTATCCTTGAAGCGGATCTGTCAACCGAACATCACTCAGCACATGAGCTTCAGTTATAAGTAATGATAATCACCGTTTTTGTTGACCGGGCGGTGGTTCCGTTAATTCACCATTGATGCTTCTGATGGTATTTCGCATCTCTAAGGTACACTGCTTGTGACGCACCGTTTTAACTGAGCCTTGTTTTGAATCTAGTATAACCTACACTACAATCAAATCAATCATCAACAAAGCAAATTTACTTTGTTCTGAGTACCCAGTAGTCGAAAAACATAAACAGTGTTTTAGATATAACCCTATTTACTATGCATCTTTATCGGCTTGGGTTTGTTAACCTAGCAACAGACTCAAAAACCTAAAATCAGCTGGTTATCATTATATTCTGTACCCCCATACTTTGTTATTAGGCCCCAAGTAGTTTTACGTTTTAGTTTGATCAACTCTACAAATAAACCTTACTTTGGCAGCTATTTAAATCATTCTAACCATCCCATTCTGATGAACGGGAGCGTGAGTGAAGACCGCAGCGATTGGGTGCACAGTGCGAACAGTTTCCAACTTGAAGCACTCGGTGGCGTGAATCTAAAATAAGATTTAAAAATTTTGTTTATTGTGCCTCATTGAGGCACCAAACGCATTCATAATCTCGATCATCGTTGGGAGTAGACGGAGCATGTTATTTCGTGATGCTCAGTTCTCTCAGTAAAAGATCGTCGGCACGCGCAGTTCGAGGACCACGATGTGCGCGCACCTGAGTAACCAGAACATCAACAAGACATCCGGTGGCAAGCGCTTTCAAAGGGCGCCCAGTATTCACACAATGGAACTGAATTTCCGAAAGCTACAACGTGTCCCTGATGGACTAAAACAGACAGGCAATTGAGTTCAGAGTACCAGTCCAAACTTTTGAGCCCCCACCTAGGAACCAAGGTGTCCCAGCGATGCTAAGAATGTATTCTACCCGGATTTTTCCGTCAGAGGTATGATTGCTTCAGTGGACAGTGAAATTTGGTGGGCTGCAAAAATACGAACGTAGATTATGGTGGTTTTTGGTCTGAGCACATACACAACAAAATGCAGCATTTTGAAGTAAAAAGTTTTATTCCACCTGCAAAGGCTTTGCGGCTAAGAGCATTGTGCGACGGTGTTGAACGCCCATTCTCTGAAGTCTGCAAATGGTCAACTGAGTGCGACAAGCCCACTGCGAAGAGGCCTGTCGAAACCAGGCCAGCGATAGCCAGTGTACTCTAGCATGACAGCTGCCTCCAGGTCTGGGAAGCCTGTGCCCCAATCTCACGTGCCATTCTGCGTAGACGGCCGGGACGACGCAAGTACATCCGTGATTGTCTCAGATCACACAGACGCGTAGCGTCCGTAGGTCACGCTCAATGGGACATGGGAACTGGAGGAAGCACCTGCCCAATGTCAAATTCCGAAGTAAATTGATTCTACTGATAGTGGACCGGCAAGAAGTGATGCCGTTTGAGTGCGGCTGAAGCGCAACTCGGATCACCAGTCGGCTGTAACAAAAACACATGTTTGAGAAATGGCGGCAAAATACCGACGCGATAATGGTGTAGACGACGCGAAGTGGACAGGGGTATCACAAACGTTCACTGATAACTTTTCTCCATATGAAATTATCCAATAATTTGACGGAAACTCTGAAGGCGACACCTGAAGAATTGCTCAGAATTTAACATTGTGATTGGTTTCTAGATCATATATGTTTGTTTTTCACCGTGTTTGCCAGCGAGGTCATTTGCTATCTGAATGACAACTTTTGCAAAACCTAGCGCTAGGCTCGCCTCAAGCCTTACTGATTTCAAAAAGCTTGGCTGATGGCTTGTGCAGTTAATCTTGAGCAAAAATATCGGGTAGTTTTTTATTTGGGTTAAAAACGTCACAAACGAGAGATTCAACTGGGCTTCAGGTGAGTCTCTAATCAGAACCAAATTGGTGTGCAAATGAGTGTATTTCGCTAATCAGACTGTTTTCTTTTTCGCACATCGTGAATGGCAAGTGGTTTCTTTGGCGTCCAATTTCTACTCGTCTAATTCGCATCACACACATCAAACCTGCAACCCCAAGTAGTTCCACAGCCAGAGAAGCTTAATTTAGTCAACCGATGATACGAGAACCCCATCGCTCAATGCGTTGCTAGTGCCCACTCTAGTGCCATTCTGATGAGGTCGGCTCAGCAGGCCTCTGCGAGTTTCCGTCAGATTCACTTATGGGCTTCAGAACACTTGTTGGACATAAACTAAATTCAACTAAACTAGGCGACTTCTGGTAAACATAGTTTTTTGTACACCGCTCTTCTTGCCATTGCCATACAGAGTTTATGGTAACCTTTTTGGTTTGTCCGAAAACCGACGCAGACTCAGAAGCCAGAAAACTCATCCGGGAATTGTCACTTTGGTGTATAAGCTGCTTCTTCCAACACCTCCACTGACGTATGTGATCCATGTATGCGCCAACGATAAAGACAGCAGGACTGCTATCCTTCAGTCAAAGCAACTGTAGTAACACTGTGCGTATAGCTGCAGTATATCTCCTCAATTGTTAGTAATCAAGAATGGGAACATTGCAATCATGAATATGACTGATAACGCCTAGCGCATTTCGAATGCAGCCCAAGTACATTAATCACGCGAATCAATCATCATCATCGACAGCATGACATCAGTGTTCAAGACCGATGCTTCACTGCCGTACAACCATGATTTATTTGCAAGCCTTGTTGGAAAGAAAAGAGTGAAGGTCGACTGGGAAGGGACTTAGTGCTAGCTTACCACAATCATTCCGAAGTCTGTATATCTCCAGGCCTTCACTCAGGCGATGTGGATAGAAACTGGAAACGAGAACGCCACTGACATCGGTTGGTAGCCATATCTTGTAGTGTCTCCAACCAGGCACACTGAGGATCATGCGGTATCCTTCCTGGAAGGCGAGCGCGAATCAGTGGAGTGACCCTATAAGTCTTCCGCACATCCTCAGCATGCAGCGTAATTTCGTATGAGTTTGGTGCGTACCAACTCAACACTGATAATCAAATCAGCAGGCGAAACCTCCTCGAGTGATTACTTGGAAAAATGTACTTTCTAGTTTTAGTGGGAACAAAATGGTTAAGAAACAGGGGTCTTATTAGTGTTGCGCACCCTATGCTAGATATGAACGGGAAATCTAGTATGGATTCAAAGATTACATGATTAGATATTGTTTGTGTTATATCGTTCAATATTTATCACCGCTCACAGACCGATGGGGAGAGAAATTGTGCAGGTTATAATGACTCAAGAGGACACTACACCCATCTGTGGTTGAACAGAAACGGCTTACTGATGAGTGCTGTGTTGTCCAGGCAACATCCATCTACTAGGAGTCTCCAAAAACAACTTTCTAAATAAATGTTTGCACAACTCATTCCAAACAAAATATTCCGCTGGTGTGATATATTTTGCTTTTGTCTGCATAATCATCATGAGCCAAATATTCATAGTGTCCTCCAACCTTCCGCTACCGCAAACACGCACATCTGCAGCAAATAGCCTTCTTTATTCCAAGACCCTCTAGAAAATCTCACATTTGTTCATGATTTTCGGTGACCAACCCTGAATTGTTCTCGATCTAGTTCTGCAGGTACAATGCTTCGACTACCCTGAAGGAAATCGCATTTGCACAAGGAAGGAACTCTTCCCTGACCAAATAATTTTTACTTCCACGTTTTGATTTGTGTCTACCTCGAGTGCGGGAAGGTGGAGAACCGTCCTCTCACCGAACAGTAGTGGTTTAACTAACATCCCCTATGAACTTACTTATCGCTTGCACGACTCTAGCAAGAGTACCTATTTGTCGGGTTTTCCTGAGAAAAAATCTAATAGACCTTCTTACTGCCAGAATACTTATTCAAACAATCAATCTATCCTTACATTTAACGAGCGAGGAAGCGTAGCTACATATATATAACTCCCAAATGTGTAAAACTTGCCAGTCAAAAGTAAACTGGCCTGTCGGTTAACAGGGTGAAAAATAGTCTGAAAATCAGCACAGGCATTTTGTTAGCTTTCCTGGTTTTCATACTAACACCCGGCGCGAAATAGTATACCGCTCTTGCTTGATCTTGAGCTGAATACTGTCAGGTGTTATAGTTCCGGGCTTTTTCAAACCTCTGACGTGATCCGTGGGAAGCATCATGCAAAAGCCTTTCGTCCGTAAACACGCATTGTCTCTGTTTATCTATCCAATTTTATCAGCATTTCACTCCGAAATTTCCAAACGCGTCAATAGACGTCCGATCAAAGCCATCTTTACTCGGTGATTTTTCTCAACAGTCTTGTACATTCGGTTGCAATGGTCAACTTAACAACAGGTGTGACAAAGCAGAAGCAAAAGAAACCACTGTCAAGCGAGGCAATTGCGGTTCGATGCCGTGTCTGCCTCGGAGGGTGAACGTTAGTCAAACATACGGACTGATTAATGAGACGTGAAGCAATGCTTCCGACTCTTCCTGGTTGTAATACCAACTGACTCACTCATCTGGCGTGGCCACGAGTGACTTGGCACATTTCAATTTCACCGTCTAATTAGGAGAGTTTACAGAAGGAGATTCGAGTAAGAGACGAGCACATAAGAGAGCAATAAGAAAGACGTCAGTCGCACTTTGATGCATCCACCATGGAGCCTGGCGTTTGACATGATGATTATTTTCGTTTTTATCATTGCACGTGAATAAGTTACTTTCGGGACGCAGAAAGCTGTGTCTAACAAGAAGTCTCAATGGCTTGAGTGAAACAGATGGACATTTACCTCCAAACGTCTGTGGTGTTTCTTTCGAAGAATAAGTGGGAATTGGAACATCGATGGCAGGTGGCTGTACGCCTACGACCAACACCTTACGTTCAAACAGCTATGAGATGCACTGGCATAGCATACTGGGTTTCGAATCTCCCCAACTCCGTATTTTATTCAGCTTTGGCCGTCCTTGTGCTAATCGTATTACTCTGATCAGTACTACAAGCAAACAAACTGAACAGGAGCACCGTACTGTCCACTCAAATTTAGGTAGTAAATACCAAGGAGATGTCCGAAAGAACGAGAATAGGGTATTTGCAAATCAACCGACTATCGTACAATAGCTCTTACACCCCGCTTTCCCTTTTTCAAGGAACGCTTGATATTCCAAGCTATGACTTCGACGACATGTTTGATAAGTTTGCCTCGCGGTCGATGCTGACCAAGCCAGAGGCGATTGTGGCTCTTTGCAAAGCACAGTTTGAGTGTCTGGAAGCACGATCCAGACTGATGTTCCATGTACCCATGGCAAAACATACAAGACTGGAGGAATTTGAACAAACGCAATCGATGACTACAAATCAAGTGGCTGTATTCCTGAAGGTAAGAACCGGTTGTATATGAGTTCATTTGCGTTTTATCTAACCCAATTTTCTAGCCTCTAGATTATGGAAGCCATTTAGATAACACGTGATTCTATTCTTGACCAGATCATGATAATTGTTGTCAGTCTGAGCAAGATTAGAGATTTTTAAACTTCTCAGCAACCTCGCAAACAAACCGATAGTTTGGAGTAAAGACTGGAAGGTTTTGCAACCAAAGGCTGTTTAAAGAACCAATGTTAGGCGCTCTCTGATCCACGTTACTAGGCTTGTAGTGATATGTTGCAGTTCCAGTAGACTGATTCACTATGATATACTAAAGCGTCCTAATCCTTCGAGATGCCGTTTACAGAAATCGGAAGTTTGTTTTGTACATCAAGAGGCTTACTAATGGTCAACCTGATCCGCTCATTTTTCTTATCTAGTGTCTGCTGAACAAAGTTAGGAAATGCTGACGCGTTCAATAGCCTTCCTACAAGCCCAATTTTTTGATAGGTTCGTTGTAGAAAATTTTTACATTCAGCCTCCCTGAACACTAGGAGGGACTGATGGTGTGATGTTGAAGTGCACAACCGTATACAGGTTACATTGATGTAACACAAAAATCCACAACTTCCGGTCAAAGTAAAAAACGTCGTGTCATTGTGGAGTCGTGGTTCAATGAAGAAAGGCTTCATGGGCCAAAACAGTGCATTCACCAATACATGCAAAAAACCGTAACTATGGTGTTTCCCTCCACAAATAGCTAATCGTAAGCTACACTGGCTTCAACATGCGTGCCGCGTACATCGAAACTCGAACGTAGAAACCTTGCTGGGCTTACCGGCCCCTAATATTTCTTTGAAATTATTGCGAAAACAAATTATCTTGATGTAACCACTGCTTGGTGAGGACGATTTAGCGAAATCCCTGTGGCTTTTTCACTGCCAAGCACTCGNTCCCTACACAAATAGCTAATCGTAAGCTACACTGGCTTCAACATGCGTGCCGCGTACATCGAAACTCGAACGTAGAAACCTTGCTGGGCTTACCGGCCCCTAATATTTCTTTGAAATTATTGCGAAAACAAATTATCTTGATGTAACCACTGCTTGGTGAGGACGATTTAGCGAAATCCCTGTGGCTTTTTCACTGCCAAGCACTCGTACCACTTTATCCCTGTCTATATCATACCAAACACAGGACACGTGGATTGACAACTTGCGCAAATACATTCGGTCTTGTTTGAGGGACAGTGGGAAAGGATGGTTTAACATATACGAAACGGATTTCTACGTGTACACTCAGTCCAAGTTGAAAAAGCTCATGGAACTGGTGAAATACTGCATGCAGGACACGCTACGCTATTTGGTGATGGACTCACTCACCAGCCTGACCAATATGATACGTGATGGATGTGTGAGCTGTCTCAATCTGCCCGAAAATTACGAGTGGACCAACGATCTGCTGACCAGCAGTCTTCCGTAAGTTGCATTCTGTGACAATGTTAGGTGATCACGTTGAAATTATGGTGCTGTGTCAAGACTGATACTTCGTGGCCCAGTACCACACAGTCTTCAAGGTCTTGTTAAATCAGTTATCCAGACGTTCGCCAACATTGTGTACAGGTGGGATATTTTGTACACTCGCATGATGTAATTGCCTAAAGGTCGTCAGTGCTCACTGTCATTATATGCCCGGTCAACGTTACAGTGACCTACTCAGTAACTATCAGTCCCTATTGTCGTCAGCATCCAGTTCCCCGGAACCCCTGATGTGAAATATCTGGGTGTGATCCTATCAGTTAACCTCAGTTGGTCCCAGCATATCTAAGCAACGCTCAGTGGACTTCCAAGTCGAGTTGTTTATGCTATGAGACTGAGGAGTATTTCTGTTCTCCTCAACTACATCCGCAGATATGTTAATACTTGTGTTCTCTCCAAATGCATTTACTGTTCCTCCATTCTTTTCCCCAGGACTTCGAGAGCAAGAGTACAGCCTTATTGTGAGATCGCTAAAACACATTTCTCACTTCAGTGGAATTTCAGATAAGATATCCCGATTAGCCTCTTAGTAAACAAAGATTTTGGTGTTTGTCTCAACTTCACACGATTAATTATTTCCGACGTTTTCAATTCTGTTCACCAGTCACCCACTACGGTCAAGTCTACCTTCTGTACTCACTAGGAGTACAAGCTTTACCCGCTGGAGAGTCTTCTGACTCATCCCTTCTTGATTGATATCACTGCACCACGTGATGACCTCATACATTTGCATATGTAAAACGGATTATCTGTCGTATATCGAAGTATTTTACCATTTACATTTTGTGTCGTTTTAAAGTTGCATGCTGAATATTCACCTTCGGGTGCGCACACTTCCGTTTGAACTGTTTCGACTTTCACAATGAAAACGACTGATATCGTAGACGGGAAGAAGCAAAGCAGATAGTTGAGAATAACTTGTTCTTCATTATTACAAAGTAATTATAAAGAACTCGAATTAAGGTACAGACGCTTGGCATCGTAAGTTTCGACTAGACACCTTTAACTCGGATTTAAAAGGTTGTGATCATGTACTATCGACAAATCAGAGTGAAGGAAGCCCAACAGCCGAGCATCAATCCCACTGTCAGGAGTGTTTTACTCAAATGTCAGCTGATGAAACTGGGCCGTATTTTGCTGCTATAGGGCAAACTAGACGTTGAGAAATGTGACAATCACCTCTTGATTACAATAGGGGGGAGCTTTTCTCCAGTGAACCTCAATAGACGAGAATCCGCAACACGAAAGTGGCCAGTCGTGAGGTAAGTACTTTAACGGATTTCGCACAAGTCAGCTATTATGAAGACTTCTTATTGAGAAGCTTCAAAACAAAATGTCAGTAAATTTTCACATACTTATTACTCCCAGCCCGAAGAAAAATCCCATCTTTCTGGTGGACTTGGTTTTGGACGCTGATGGCCCGCACTACAGCACGCCACTGCAGAACTTCATTAACGTCCTGATAACCCTATTCAACAGAGCAATCAATTCGGTTCAGGACGTACCTCAACTGGAAAGGGTAAGCTGAAGTTACATAAACAAACCGGACATACGGGTTAGCGTCGTAACCTCATGGTCTCTTTCGGCAGTTAGTCAGACTAGGGTTGTTCTTTCGCTAATTATAAGCGTTAATAATAAACCTACTTCAATCTAGCTTACTTCAATATAGACTTAAAAACTCAATTTCTGTAACATGCAAGTGGCATTCTCTTATAATGTTTACATGTGCCCTTCCATTTAGTTTGTGATGGAAGGTATCACCTGCGCGGAAAATCCACTTCTTGAGGCTGTTGGTATTCGGGAACCTCCAGTGGAACAGCTGCGACAAAGGCTGCGAGACTATCTAACTGCATCGCTCATTCCAATGGAAGCATATGCCCGGCAGTATGAAAAGTTCATGGAACTGACCATGTTGGATATCAACACTTATCTCAAGTGAGTTAACGATATCTTAGCATATTACCCCCAATCGACAACAAGGTAGAAACGACTGTAAACTTCGAGCTTACCATTTCAAGTATGACCGTTCCTGTGCATTATTCAAGTTCACAATATCCCAGATCGCTTTAGCCGTAATAGCAGGACATTGTTTGATATGAACACAGGCTTGCGCATTCATTCAAGCAATTAATGTCCATCCAGTAACCATATGCGTCCGGGTTCACTTGTTTGCTTTTATATATCCCAAGCTGTGAAGAATGCGGGAATGCGTACAAATAGGGGGGGCTGTGTATGATGTATGGCGCACTGTGTATGATGACCATCAGAACCGGCTGTACACCACTGGCTTTAGGTAACGAGCACAATGTCCACGACTACAACATATTTCCAAACTCTAAAGACCCAGGATTCCCGTCTAGAGTAGTCCATTTGATCCACTCTGAATCACAAAACCTGCATAAACGTGAATGCAGGGCCTGACAGCCAATGCATCAAGCTAATAGTGGTTTAGGATTGTCAATCCATGTAAATTGCTGCTTTAAGCTTGTGATCGGGATTAAAAGCAGCCCGCTAAATGGAAATGAAACTTCCCCGGACCGTTTGACAGCTGTTCATCAGCAAGACATATCAGTTTTCTCCCTTGGGTTTGGAGTTTTGTCTTCATGATCTCTGTACCAGTTGACCCATTGTTGATAATGCACCACTATCTTCAAATTTCAGTGAGTTTCTGAGGTGGGTTCTCTCGCCATGTTTGAGTTCATTCAATTTATTAACTTCCTTGTTTTGCTTCTTTTGATCGCATGTGGTGTTGCTTTGCTTTATGCTGCCAGTTTGAGTGTTAAAGAATCACTCATATTTGCTTCCTGGTTAGTTTTGAAAGCACTGTGTTTTATAACTATCAACTTTTTCGTCTCACAGTTGTACTCAGGATTGCATAGCATTATCCATCAAGTGCGCGGAAATGCTGTTATTTGATATGATTCATTTCCCCACTTTCACTCCCATCTCTTGGTTACATCTTACTATAGAATAGGACAGCTTGAAGTGAACAAATTTATGCTTATCCTCAATGAAATCGTTCACAAGCAGGACAGACACTAAGCAAGTGCTGTCTCATTCGTTAAAAAAAGCGCGCATTACTTCCATCTCAGACAAGTCATGAAAGGAAACAAATGAATATTCTGAAAATACAAAGCTTCGCTCTATTCTCATGTACTTTGCGCACCGTTGCGCACAAAATGGGTTGATTGTGGCATAGTGGCAACCACTGTTCTTAAGTTCAGTTGTGAGCATTGGCACAAGATTCTGCTGGTCTTTTCAATTTGTCGTTTCGCGGGTAGTTATCCTGTTCAACTTACTTACCTATGGCAATCGCACTAACGCGATCTCATGTACACATCTGACGTGAACCAAGGTCTATCGGCGACTAGTGTGACACTGACATCCAAGTCAACTAAAGTAGCGTATCAAACGTGACTTGGAACTATGGAAGATTGGGGCACTTCTGGTCAACAACCCTAACGGCATTCTCCGTTGATATCAAAAGAGCCGCATCTTATAAAAAAAGGCGGCTACCACACCTGGATTCAAGTTACAAAGCTAGTGACAACACCCAGTCTATTAACCAGTAGGTGTTTCTGTATTATTCTCAACCCTATTATCCAGGATAAGGGTGCGAAGCCCATGTGACAAACTTCAAAATTGCCGCGTTGCTTTATCCAGACGTTGCAAAGACTGAAGTCCAAGTTACATGAGACGTTCTTAGCCCAAAACCCAACTATTACAAGGATCGTGATGGATTGTGAATAAGTTTCCGAACACATACTGGTAACCCAAATGCCCAGTGAAGTCAGGCGTATAGGCTACTCCAAACCAACTACTTTCTTTGAACTAGAATATCCTTTTGTATATACGTATATTTATATGGGAATAAAATATGGTAACAAAATCGAATCCATCGGACAAAATTATAAAGAAGAATCCAGCTTAATACAACAAAGTACACCAACATACATTAAAACACAACACGGCGCAGTAAAAAAATTATAATACAATGCATCAAAAGTAGCAGATGGCAAACAATACGGCAGACAATCCGGTAACCCAAACCTTAAGACGCTGCATGCCAACTCCAGCGGACGTTTGAAGGTCTACAGGAAACTCTCACCTGAGTGCACCACATCAAGTAGTGCCTGGCAATGCTGTTTGTTCTCTTTCACATTCCCTCTACCATGTCTCCATCAATACGATAACGGAAGGCTCATTACCAGCCTCTAATATCGCTGGAGGCAAAATACTCCCATGTCATTCGCCCACACATATTGAGTACGCAGACAACACAACTCTTCTTGGATCTGACGCCGTGGTAATTCAAGCAATATTATGTCATCTAAATAATCCTGCCTCACGATTTGGTATGCACACCTGTAAGACACTGACATCCAAGTCAACTAAAGTAGCGTATCAAACGTGACTTGGAACTATGGAAGATTGGGGCACTTCTGGTCAACAACCCTAACGGCATTCTCCGTTGATATCAAAAGAGCCGCATCTTATAAAAAAAGGCGGCTACCACACCTGGATTCAAGTTACAAAGCTAGTGACAACACCCAGTCTATTAACCAGTAGGTGTTTCTGTATTATTCTCAACCCTATTATCCAGGATAAGGGTGCGAAGCCCATGTGACAAACTTCAAAATTGCCGCGTTGCTTTATCCAGACGTTGCAAAGACTGAAGTCCAAGTTACATGAGACGTTCTTAGCCCAAAACCCAACTATTACAAGGATCGTGATGGATTGTGAATAAGTTTCCGAACACATACTGGTAACCCAAATGCCCAGTGAAGTCAGGCGTATAGGCTACTCCAAACCAACTACTTTCTTTGAACTAGAATATCCTTTTGTATATACGTATATTTATATGGGAATAAAATATGGTAACAAAATCGAATCCATCGGACAAAATTATAAAGAAGAATCCAGCTTAATACAACAAAGTACACCAACATACATTAAAACACAACACGGCGCAGTAAAAAAAATTATAATACAATGCATCAAAAGTAGCAGATGGCAAACAATACGGCAGACAATCCGGTAACCCAAACCTTAAGACGCTGCATGCCAACTCCAGCGGACGTTTGAAGGTCTACAGGAAACTCTCACCTGAGTGCACCACATCAAGTAGTGCCTGGCAATGCTGTTTGTTCTCTTTCACATTCCCTCTACCATGTCTCCATCAATACGATAACGGAAGGCTCATTACCAGCCTCTAATATCGCTGGAGGCAAAATACTCCCATGTCATTCGCCCACACATATTGAGTACGCAGACAACACAACTCTTCTTGGATCTGACGCCGTGGTAATTCAAGCAATATTATGTCATCTAAATAATCCTGCCTCACGATTTGGTATGCACTTCACACCTGTAAAGTGTAAAGTGCTACTGCAAGACAAGGTGGGCTCGGACCCGAGTCTCATGCTTGCGGATAAGCCGATTGTGGTAGCAGATATTTTGTCTACCTGGACAGCTGTATCAGTCCCGGTGGTCTCACGAAAGATATTTCCACCCGGATGGGGAAGACGAAAATATCTTTCGTGAACTTGCATCACCTGTCGAGGCGCGAGTTTACAATGTTGTGGTGAAATCCATATTATTATGCGGGTCAGAAATCTGGCCGCATCATCGATGCCTTCGGAGCATTGCCCGAGTCTGGTGAGAAAACTGGATCAATAATGCTGAGTGGTCTTCGAAAGAGATAACTCTTCCATCATAGATGAACTGATCACACCGTATAGACTGCACTGGCTCCATATGTCCGTCGACCGACCTCCTTGAAGGGTTCTTGACGCACAACCACGTGAAGGGCGGAGATGAGTCAGTAGAGGTCAAACAATGACTTGGTAGCGAAGCACAAAAGCCATTGGCAGCACACTCAGTTGCGCTGGTCATTGCCGTCTCCCTGAATCGAACCGCGAGACGGAGCACACCATTGGTTGGAGACATTGTCAGATATGACCCAGTCACGCCCTCAATGGCGCTCATGCATCTAGGCTGCTGCCTTCAATGCATAGCTTGGCTCCTAATCTCTCCCGTTAAAAATATCCACTAACTGTATCAGCTACCGACGCCAATGCGCAGCTATCTACCCCATCTCCGCAAACCACCGGTGAACGAAACTATGGCAGCTAGAAGCATTTCATGAGAAATACGCGGTTCTTACAGCCGATGATGATGAGCTGATGAAATAGCAATTTGGACGACAGCGAATGAATGTCTAGCACTCACGACTAGCAACATATCCACCTGTTATACTGCTGATAGAGATGACTCTGATAAGGGGATTTCTTGTTGTAAAACTCCGGACTTCATAGTTTACTAGGTTGGCATGAGTCACCATGTGTAGCTTTCCTGAGCGGAGATCGATCACTCCGAATAAGTTTGTCCATCACAGCTAAATTTTATGGAACCGCGCAGCACCACTGAGTCAAAATTTGCAAAGAAGAATGTTACTCGTAAGGGTGAAAAAGTTTCTCTTTGGAGGATATAAATATCCATTGAGTTACCCTTAGGAAAATCAGTTGGTCATAGGGGTTTAATGAGGTTTCGAGCAAAACCACAACCAAAGCCGAACAGTTTGGGTTTGTGCCTATGATACTTTAGTTTTGGTTGTGTAATACAATTAGACCTCTGTGCGTTACATTGTGTGTGATTTGTTGTTTCCTTCAGAATCTACGAATCTCAAAATCAAAGCGCATTGGAAATAAAGCTACAAGTTGAAAAGCAGCTTAAGGAGAAAGAGATGGTGGAAACGACCATTCCAAGCTCAATCATTATTGGACCCTTCTATGTGAATACGGAGCCAGTGCGACAGACCTTGATTAAAAAGTGCAAGGCCCTAACAAGTGCATTATTGGATCTGCTGGCGCGGCAGTTACGAAAACAAGCTGATCAGGTAGGTGCACACTACGAGTAAACGAAAATATGCCGACCTCCACAGAATTACAAATGCGTAACGCGTTTACGCACTGCGCGCCAGTTTCTCAGAATAAGGACAAAGATGATGCAGTTGGTGGAGCAATTACGGCCTTGGCTACCCAAGTATGGCCCCATAGCACTGAGTCTCGTGAACAACAGCTAGCGTGCTTTTCAGAAATAATAGCGCTAATCTTAGATCTCCAGGTGCTCTGCAGATGGACTCTCCTGCAGTAACAGTGGTAGAGTCTTCCGCAAGTAAGAAGCGAGAGTAGTCAGACTGTCCGTCCAGTTGTTTATATACCACTTACTTTGCACCTGTGTGCTACTTGATGGGTGGAACCTCAGAGTATTCATAAGGATATAAATTCTCAACTGAACCAAGTCCTGTGGACATTAGAATACAAGACAAAAGGTGGAGGCTAAAACGTAACCTTGAATCTTCTGTTGCCAAGTCCCTGCCGGGTTCTCGTCACCGAATGCATCGAAAATTCCCTACAAAATAGTTTTGGGTATTTAGACAACTGAATAAGACGAATACTGCGAAGATTCGCTTAAAAAACCGTCAGCGACACGGTGGTTTCACAGGAAGGAATTCGGAAACTGAACTCTTCATTACTAAACAGAAGAGTTTAGCGAAACTGAGAGGAGCAAAACTTCCCTTTCTTGGTCAACAACCATACGTATAGAATAATGAAACTGTTGAGCTGGTGTAACGAGTTATTCATTAACTTGATTCTAAAGTATCCGCCTACTATAGTAAAGGTGCTTCGGACTGTAAAATTTGTCTGCTATTGCTAAGCTGTTCCCATTATTGGGTTCTGTTTATAACACGTTCTCACTTTCCAACTACTTATATCAAATAAAGTAATGTCTGAGGTCGCATTTCACCCACGAGTATCATAACCTAGAGATGCATATTTAGGTAAGCTGTACGTACAGAAGGTATTATACATATAAATATTTGCATAAAATATTGATCAGAGGGTTTTGACCCTGTAACCCGTGAACTCCATGAAACTTACGAAAAATTGTGACCAATGTATTCGAGTAAGTTGTCTCGCCCCTCAGTTCGAGCTAACAATCAAATCCCACACAAAGTCCAGAATTGCCGGTCGAAGTTGACCCCTTCACTGGTATCCTAAGGATTGTTGCATTGTCTCCCATTTCTGCATGAGTTTTTACCACTAGCAGTTCATCTAGAATCTCAGGTTTCCCGTTCAAAGTCTTTCAGATAACCAAGAACTGCTAGTTCTTTCACTGCTCACATCATTCCCCTTATTATCATTAAAACTTTTAGGAGTGATAATTTTCCAAATAACTAGTTTCACTGGTTTCTGTCCAGCTGCACTATGATTCCGAAATGAGACGATCCAACTCACCATTTTGATGATTCAGCTTCATCCCACCGTATGCAATAAACTTGACAACAGAGATCTACACTTCGGAAAATCATACTGTGGTAGATAATTACGCTGAGTAGATCGCTCGATAATGAACAAACTTCTAGTCTACTGGAACTTCTGTTTGTTTGCATGTTCATACCATGACCCTAAAGTTTTATGGGCCCTAATCCAAAACGTGGTATGCACCCGTAGCGTTAAAGTCACTGTGACAACTTGATTAAGTCCAGCGAGACAAGTCCACAGGAATAACAGTACGACAGGGTCTGTTGCGAAACCATGATTACCAAACCCATCGTCACTGACCAGCTTCTTCCCCCGGAAAGTGTTCATGCATAATTACGCATGGGTTTAATGATCATGTTCTACAAGTTTTTCCCATTCGCATAGATTCGCACCCTTAAGATGTTTACCATGAGAAATAACACGGTTTTTCCTCGATACAATACCAAGAAGGGCAAGACCGGTCGACGGTTACCAAAGCGTTTTGAGCAACCTCATGAGTAGCTTATCACGTCAAAAGGCAACGTACTGCGATATCTCAAATATTGTAGCAGCTTAAACACAAAGCAGTTTGGTGCAGCACATTTAGTTGAAGCGGGCCGTCAACATGGGGTTCAGCTGAGTTTTGCATCAAAACCAAATTCGTATGCAATGGAAATTGCAGTGGTTCGAGATTTACACGTTGCCACATAAGTTTATATGCTTTGTACATTCTTATGGCTCATTTCCACTAGGCCTCCGAAGAATTCCGGATGATTGCAGCCCGTCTTTATGAGAAACCGAACACCATCGAAGAGTTGACAGAAATGCGCGAATGGATTGCCACCATTCCCGACCGACTAGAAGAACGTCAAGAAGGCATCGACAAGGCCATCTCTGACTATGAACTCATTGACGCCTTCTTCTATATTCTTTCCGCTGACGACTTCAATGCGAAGTGAGTACACTGGAACGAGGATAGTTTTAGCGACAGTTGCAGACCTACATATTCAGCTCCGACATTACACATCCTGTTCTTCCACCTTCGCAAACAGTCAGTAGAAAAAACGCAATGTGGTAAACAGATTTAATATCAACGAATTCTCATTAGGCCAGTTACATCAGGTTGCTTAGTAAATCACCTAGTGTACGGCACGCACTGAGTTAACGCAGTACCGGGGCAAGGCGCAAATATGAGGATGAAACGACGGGATCCATCTTGACTACAGCTAATTGTAAATACAATAAGTTAAGTTCCCGTGCACATCATCGGTTTTTTAGAAATAGGGGTGTGATAACCTAAACAGTTGTGGTGCTACAAGGTCTCCTTCGAGGTGAACTACAGAGATCACGTAATCTTAAGGATACCTAAAGAGACGTTGCGAGAATTCACTAACAAATAAATAATTGAGGTCTAAATTCCAAACTTTGCCAGATTTTGTTGCCTATCGCCTTTGACTCTTCGAAAAGATGGTCTCAGGTAAAACTGAGCTTCATTTGATGTAGTAGAATAGCCTTACACAAATTTCACGTGTCCGATTTATGGTTAATGCTTACTTACAAAAAGCAGGTTACCGCCACTCTGACGCTCCTGCTACCTGAAGCCCTTTATGGATCGTCTCAGTACTCTGGACGGGGTAGCAAAACAAAATATGTCTTGCTGTATGATCTACAAGACCTTCAAATAGAGGCTGCCCTCAAGAATTCAATAAAAGTTGTCTTGGAACCGTACTCGTGTGGGTTGGCGTCAATGAATCTATGGCTAGACAGTTCAAAAACGTGTGTTCGGTTGTGCAACCGGAAGTTCAACCGAAGAATGTATTCATCCTCAAAAGCTACAGTAGTTTGATCATGCATTGTATGCCAAGTCTGAGTGTCTAGTTCAGAACGCCATAAGCAGAGAAGTGGTCAACCTCAGACCTGGTTGAGGGATATGAAAGAGACGGCGAAAAGTTTTGGCACTATTCGTGCTACTCACGTCCCAGGATAGGGCCCGCAAGTTTATGGTTGAAGACGCTGTAAGATATGATTGCTAATCGATTTCAATGGCTTCGGTACTGTCAGTCACCATCCAGAGTGTCTGAATGAGTATCTGGAGGATAGGAACGTCGGAATGATTGTGGTAGCCTGGTACCATTTCCGTTCCTCATCCACTTTTATTCTCTTCACGATAAGGCTTTCAGATAAATTGTTTGTGTGGCAGAAAAACACCCATTATGAAGTCTGATGTGCTGTCGGTGATGTCGGTGGTGTCAGTCGCTCATTGTCATTTGGGAGTGCAGTCAGCAAGAGAAGACTCAGCCCTCGAATTATCCCCACCTCTATGTAGCTTGATTGGGTAGGCCGTTGCTGCCATGGACAAATCATGAGAATGAGGCTCACTGGTTCAACCGAAAACCAACCAACGTACCATGTATACCTGAGCCGTTTACCTAGTGATTGGATTTTATGTTTTGATAGGCAGAATTTGACAGACAGAATGGTAGAACCCCTATGGAATAGTTGTGAACTAAGCCATAAACCGTTAGCGCACCATCGAATGGCTGTCACATTTGTCCGTGGCAAAAAAATAACTTATATAAATGTGGAAGGCTGCGTTGCAAGTATTCTAACATTACGCTCAGTCACATATTCAGCTGACTTATTTCGAGCACCTAATCATCATCATCCTCGTCACCGAGAGCACACCAGTAATGCGTCAGTGCATTACAACCACAATTTATTTGAAAGCCTTATATGGAAGAAAAGAATAAAAGTGAGTGGGGAACGGTCAAGACGCATGGATGAATATGTCCGACCAAAATGTAACGTCATGAAGCTGCCTATTTTTATTAAACTCTTAGCTAGCTCCGGTAAAGGTGATCTCAGATAGACAGCTTAGTTCCCAGTGCCGCCGAATGCTGCAATAGGATAGAACTAGGTCAGCTAATCATCCTCCGTTCGCTTGGCAAACCTGGATCAAACCCTAAGATCACTTCTATATCTATTCCCTCAGTTAAACACTGTGGTTACGCCAGCTTTTCTAAGTCAACCCTAATGGTCACACCATACAATTTGAGGCGAACTGAAATCAAAACGTGCGTCGTTCGCATAAATAGATTTTGTGTCAACAGTCTTTCGACGCCAACGTTTCCGCGATAGGGATGTCATTTTACTTGCTTAAAACTGTTTACAGTTGTGCTAATTTTAGCACAGTAGTCATTTTACTTCTTTTAACCATCTTGTGTCGCTTGTATAAACTAAGTGAAGGTACACGCTCACAGAATCCTTTGGTTCACTGAAGGAAGGAAGCCGAGCAGTACGTGAGCAGTACGCGTCTCTAATTCTATCTTGAACCAGGTAGCCCCTTTGGACAGAATACAAATACTCGGTTCTCCATACCAGCAGGGTATGTAGGTGGGCTAGTAACTTCACACTGAATGAGTGGACGGCGCCAAGAAAGGTCTCAACAGTCCGCTACCGAGTGACAGGATAGTTTCGATTGACCCATGCAAATCTCAAATTGGTTTCCCTTCGCCTAACTCGATTTTCAATGTAAGACAACCCGAGAAAAGCCGAAAACTCCAATCAACATAGAGATTCTCGAAATTCGCCGAGAAAAATTGGAAAATCCGCGTTTTTCGGCGGCTTCTGTCGCCTTCTCTGTTGTGGTGCCCATGGGCCTCGTCCTGCTCGGCGCTATTTGTCTTGTCGTGTGGATCAAGTCCAAGTCGTATGTCGTAAGGGTTTACACTATTGATCATAATAGAATTCCACTTAGCATGCTACCTGCACTAAGCAAGTGTTCTAACTGATGCTTCGGAACTGTTGATCGTCAGTTTTAGGTGCGAATAAGTGATTGAATTGAATTACACATTTTAGTTATGGTTCAGCCCCAATTAATGGAATGAGAGAATACATCAAATGCGTGGCATATCAGTTTCATGTCTCCGCTGAAATGCGAGTGACTCTGTTGTTTGCCCCACTCGACATAGTGATTATTTTGACGCCTCCAAAGAAAGATTTCTGAATGGAACAAAAAAATCTTCCACATAATATCCCAAATCGATTCGTCCCGTGGTCTTATTATCAGGGCAATCAACTGGATTCATCCAATAACTTTTTTAGGTTTATGAACATTATAAGAGTTTGAAAAATGCATTTCTAGAGCCCTGAGAGTTCTGTAAATCCTAAAGAAAAATACTAAAATTGCCAAAGAGACGCTGTAGCAAAAGAAGTCGTGATTCAGTGATCATCTAGGATTAGGTGGATAGCCATTTGGTGCCAGGTGTTTTCTTAGGTATTAATACTACCATGGATAAAACACCCATTCAGTTTAGTTGGACTCCTGTGCAAAACGACCCAAGCACACTCAGTCCCATATCTTTACGAAATCACATTTGTTGTAACTTAATGCCTCCAAGGGTTGTCCAGGCTTTGTGCAGGATAGTGAATCGCAGTATCGTAGGACTGCACTGATTTGCTGATTCAAAAAGGGACATCCCATAAGTTATGTTCGAAATGTTAGAGAATAGCGACAACCGTGAGATTATCTTAAAAGGCTAGGTTAACTGGCGGCATAAATCTCAGAGAGGTCCAAACGTTTTTTTGGCTGCACTCCCAACACCCATGTTTTTGCCACATATGGCACAGTTATTCCCGGACTGAGATTTGTATTTCTAGTTAGGGCATTTTAATTATTCTAATATAAATTATTGTGCTATTTAGAAACCCCAGTCCAGGCAAAGTACCATGTGCCTATAGTAGTATGTTTAAACGATACAGTTCACCGAGCGCCATCGAACCAGGTTCCCTTAAAGCCTGTTTCTACCGAATTCACAAAACACTGGAATTGAACATAGAAATTAAACCACGACCTTGAAGTGCACGGTGCTTTTCGGTTGTTTATGTTCGTCCCATCACACTAACTGGTTCAATTACAGTGAAAAACCACCTAATCAAATCATTTAGTTAGGTCGGCTTCATAATCACCCGTTTGAGGTACACTGCTCCACTGTTCCTTCGGGCTTTTTTATCGAAGCCCGCTCTTTTCGAAGGTACGGGCTTTCAAACAAACAACTACAAATTTGTTTTGCATATTATACGCGGATATGGATGGAAGGAAAAAAATCAGGTTTTGATTACTTAGTCGAAAGAGAACTCTACACTAATTATATAAGGGTTTTTGTAGGAACATTGACTGTCTGATGGTAGTGTTAGGAAATTTGGTAATTTTCTATTTAGATTTCATCCTTTAAATGAAGTCAGTCTATGCTGAACAGCCTAGAAGGCACTGTACTGTTAGCGAATATACACTCATCTGCAAACTAATTTGGTTCTTTCGAGAGACTCACCTGGAACCCAGCTGAATCTCTCGTTTATGATGTTCTCAGGCAACTAAATGTACTGTACCAGGCCACCTCATGTTTCAGTCGCTACGATATTTGAAATATCCCGACACATGTATACCTTTGTAATGTTCTACTCATAAGGTTGCTGAGAACATCATAAACGAGAGATTCAGCTGGGTTCCAGGTGAGTCTCTCGA
>NW_008751729.1:515927-563341 GCF_000715545.1 Opisthorchis viverrini
TGCAAACTAATTTGGTTCTTTCGAGAGACTCACCTGGAACCCAGCTGAATCTCTCGTTTATGATGTTCTCAGGCAACTAAATGTACTGTACCAGGCCACCTCATGTTTCAGTCGCTACGATATTTGAAATATCCCGACACATGTATACCTTTGTAATGTTCTACTCATAAGTTGCTGAGAACCTTTTTGTTGTTTTGTCCTCAATGGGAATCATCAGCAGTGCGCGTCTCACGAAACGCCCTCTAACCCACTATCTCTTAGCTAGTAGTTTGGACACTTAGCCGCCAGATCACGAACAGCTGGTCAGCAGTATGATTAACTCGCACTTAGACAGAATATAGCGCGACTCATCCTTCAGCCATGGGATCCACATCAGGTCGTCACACATGTTGACTGACTCCCCGAGTGATGACTTCTCTGGTGCAAGTTTCACTCCCCCTATAGCTGTCATCATCCGAAGATACTTGATTTGGATGTCGTTATCACATTCAGGATATTCGGTGAATGAACTAGTTAGATCTGTCCAGTGCATTCTGCATAGGCCGTCGTTTTGTTCAGTGTTACATCTGGTGTCTACTCATCTTCATTTCCTGGTTCTATTGAATAGTGTAGCCGGCAAGGTTGTCTGTCACGTAATATCAGAGTGAATCCCTGAGAACACTTAGCGAACCTAGCGACAATTCTTCCATCACTATGGTGTACCTGTGGGGCTACACTTGAATGCACAATAGAAGATAGCCTGCGCCAAACCTACCGGGCTGTCGTCTGATATGTAGGTCTAAAACTGTCTAATTCAGAAGCTGCGCCCAAAGTGAGAAAATACGGTCCTCATGAGCTTTGCTACCCCTTCTATGAACATAGAAGGCCGGTTCCGCGAACTGCTTGATTTCGGACTGTGGCTTTGGGATTCATGAATCCAGTGATTGACTGAGGTCCTGATATTGAGTTAACTGCAGTCTAACTTGACTCAACTCAATGTGTCAGTGAGCTACATCGTGATGAATAGAAATAAGACTATCCTTGCTGTAAAAAGTTTGAAGCTGTTAGGAATTCACTGAATAAGGAAGGTTTGCCTAACAGTCGGTAGATTTATTGTTGGACAACAGTTCGCTTTTGACACAAAGGTTTCGTCAGATCATGTGAGTTGGTCACCAGGTTGGCCGAGTTTTAGGAAAGACAGAATCAATCAGCAAAATCTCTTTCAACTATTAGATCCGTGCTGAATCTCGGCCAAAGACTGTTGCTGGTTAGCGTGGGTGAATATGTCCTACATCTGATGGGTTGGGTTACTTAGCAACAACCTAGTAGGGTTTAAGATCATAGTCGCTCTCTGATGTCGTTTGGTAATTTTTGTTGGTTTGTATGTTAGTAAGTGATACGATAGTATGGCTATGGGTGGTAATATGATAATCTTACGCTCGACTCGGGTTATCTACTTGAAATCTAAGTGATTTACAAGGATAACTCTTCACTGATGATACACATCGTTACGTGTCATTTCGGTCTACAGTTCTCTAAACGTTCTCTCTCTTTCTCTGCCTTATAATCTATCCGCTGGAATGTTTGACGATTTCCATAGCCTTTCTATCGGTTGCTGTGGCGTGACTCGCAGGATCGGTCTCAAACCCCTAATAATTTCTATATCTATTTTTTATCCTGTATATTGTGCACATCCCGACCTCTGCTGAGCCCTTGACTAGCACTGAAAATCCAGCTGATTTTCCTGACTGTACGTTCACTGCTGACTGTATGTTCACTATTTTCTTGTGCTCACGGATTCTGGTCTGAGGTTTTCTGGTAGCCTATCGTACGTAGTTATTGTATTGTATGCAGTTATTGCGGTTGATTTTTTAAACACCGTCCCTAGTTCAGTCGATTCAATTCGTCAACTATAAACCGTGTAATATAGGCCGATTGGTTCCAGCTGCTACAGTTTCGACCGCCGGAAAACGAAACAGTATGGAACATACAGCCAAGCGTTGGAGGCAGTGGCATGTTAAGTTAGTTAGGAAATCGGATTGCTGCGCATTGAAGGCGATAGCTTTAATGCAAAAGCACCACTAACTGCGCGACTGGATCATTGCTGCCAGTTTTCTATGGAGGAAGATGTCGGTAGCTCAGGTAGCGTAAAAGGTCGTTGACTTGTTCGCTGAGCTGGGCAATTCGATTGCAAACGTTTCATCACCAACCATCATCAGTGCGCTATTGGAAAGCGTAGTGGTGCGAAGCGGTGGGTTAGTGGTTAACGCTCCTCAATAACGCACTGATGACGTCCCCTCGATTAGTGATGGAACGTTTGCAATCGAACTGCCCAGCTCAGCGAACAAGCCAAAGACCATTTCTGCCAGTGTCACTAACCACTTGTTGGTTGAGTCTCTGGTCCCCTCTACTGGGAAGCAGTCCTTCTACAGTGCTAATGCAGAGCGTGGTGTTTCCCTTCTTGAACGTTCCTTTCATGTTGGCCGTACTTGGAGAACTTCAAATTACTTCAACTGTCTCTTTATATTGAAGGGCACCACCCCCAGTTGGGTTTCGCTACGGGTACTCAACCTCTTCTGATTGAACGATAATCAAAATAGCTGGATATCCACCAGCTTGATCTTTGTTTTTAGCTCCAGAGTGAGCCGCTGTTCAATCAATTCCAGTGCGAAGATCCCTTGCTTACGATACTAATCAATACCACCCTAAGATGTGTTGTTGATTTACTCTAAATCGTTCAAGCGTCAGCTTGCTTCTCGTACAGGGTCGCTTTTACTTTTCCACTGATCTCCTATAACATACAGTCTAAGAAGCATCAGCTAGGTGTTGTCTGAACTATAGGTAATCGCTCGTATTAGTAACAGCTGTAGCTTACTCGTGTCCATCTTTCCACTTGACGCTCCCCGCCTAGCCGCCGCAATATTCGCAGTCTCTGGATGTTATGAGCAAACACACCCGCAGTTTCTACGCCCCCACTGAAGTAACCTTCCAAATCGTTTAACGCTAGGAAGTATCTCTTCCGCTCCTATGGTTTTCAAGTATAGTAAGATTTAAACTCTTCTCTAACAGGCAACCCTGTTCCCTACATGGCAGTGTATTTGAAAACTTTACTACACGATAATATACAGTAGACTGTTTGCATCTTTGTGTAGGCTTGCCGATACAATGAGTAGCAGGAAGTGACTTTTCGATGCTGACCTTGAATGTCTGCACTTCTGTCGCCTTTGTGCTGAATAACTGGAACTCTGTGAGAGAGGACGTGGTCTAACGAGGCTTTTGTGCCAAAAGTGTAAACGCACCCGGCAAATAATTCAACAACTGCTTGTGAAACCTTTACAAAAAGCCTTGCTCGTTTGTTTAACCACTTGGTTTTAGGGACGACGGAACCAAGCTCCAGAAATAGTTCGAGTTATCTGTGCATCTGATCGCGTTTTATGCGAGTGCCAGAGTCAGTATGGAAACCGACTATGGCTGAATATGTTCCAGTTCATCCTGCCGAATTCAAGTATATCGAAACCGCATTGAGATGTTACTATACAAAGAATTTGAGGAACCTTAGAGAGTGTACGCAAATTCGGTTGTTGCTGATGCGCACCTCTCACCGCAAGGAACAGAAACTCCAGCAGACCTGAGGCGCGCACAGGCGCAAAGGTATTGGTTGACGTGCACGACACACCCGAGGGTAACTAGTACGGCCACCGGTTTCTCAAAAAATCAAATTTCGTTGTCTTTTAAATTAGGTTGGTATAGGCAACCAGGCCGCAGTCTTCGTAGAAGCACCTCCCCTGGAAGGCGCGACATATCCCTGGTAGTGCGAATATTTTTTGCCTAGGGCTTTCTCCGTGTTCTCAGAAGCATAACATCTTTGAGTGAACCCACTCGACAGACAACGCTATCTACTGTCTGCTTGTGATTTTTCTTTCTCTAGATGGACAACGATCGGTTGGCCGCATAAGATCAAACAAATGATTATCCAGGTGGAGAAGAATCTCGAGGACGATGAAGAACGGTTCAGAAAACTGCAAATATCCGAGTCGTCCGCATTTAGCGATAAACTGGATACACTTACAGTGAGGCTTATAAAATCTGAATGTTGCCTGTCTCTTATTTCAATGTGTGAGCTATAGACAGGCAAATTAATAAAATAATAGTAAATATAACGGACTAAGTATATATAGATGTACATAAATGCATATGGATAGTAATTATTTCCAGATGTCACCGTGTCACTCAATGGCGATCGCTTGGTGCAACAATGCAATACCCCCATTGTTCTGCAACTTACCTGTTTCTCCAGACTATATTGTTGTGTGCAATTTGAGGTCTCTTTTTAATCACAGACAGATTTTCAGATCTTGGTGAGCTATTGATTTGTGCGAAATAGATGCTGACAAGCAGGGAAGGACTGATAAAACAGAACACGGCATCCAATTGCACTCTAATCATTCCATGACAATCGCTTATCAAGCTTCGACAAGGCAAATTAATATTTAGCTACCGCGCCCATGACTGATCGTAATACGAAGCGGTTACGCGTATTCATTCCGTGAGTGATTTAAGTGGATAACTGCATGCTATATCACAGGGAAAGAATCGTAGCATAAAACCTAGTAGCAGGAAGCGACGAAGCGTAGTATAAGCTGGTAGTGATTTCTGTTTGACATCCTTGTTCTAGTTCACCGAGTTCTCATTTGTCTTGATCTATCACAGATGATGGTTTCATCGATGGCCTCCTACACAGAAATCAGTAAGGCACAAGAAGTCGCCAACGAGGTTCGACGTATATACAAACAATTGCTGGATGCACAAACTTTGGCTGGGACGTACAACAATCGCGAGAGACTTTTTGGGCTGCCTAGCACGAATGTGAGTGAAATTTGTTTCCTCGAGTGTCTGATAATTCACGTGCTTTCCAACGTGTCATGAGGTCAAAAATGATCAAACAAGCTTCGGTTCGCTCCTGGAAACTTTCATTTTAGTGGTGTGCAGTCTTCCTAGACGCAATCCCGAAGCCTGTGTTGGCTGTCCGAATTCCGCTGGTTGCGATAACTTCGGATCTTGATTGGTTCTTTACTAACTTGTCAGGTGACCGCTATTTGTGTGCAGTGCCCCCATTCTATCTGCATTGTTGACGAAGCAAAACAAGTAAATTTGGTCTTCACGGGAGACTCAAGTGGATCTCTCGTTTGTGATGCTATTCAACTGAATGTGCTTCACACGGGCCGCCTCAAGTTTCAGTTGGCACGATATTCGAGATATCGCAGTATATTTTCATAAAGGAAACTACTCACAAGTTTGTTGAAAACTCTCTGACAGCCTACGACCTGTCTCGCCCTTCCTGGGGCTCATCAGGTGGGCGTAGCCCCCGAGTTTCCGTCAACCCAAATTGGACTGATTTCGACAAACACAATCATTTGCAAATCAATCTGGTTTTCACGGGTGACTCAAGTGAATCTCTCGTTTATATTCTTCAACTGAATGTTCTGCTGATTTGCAAATATGTGCCAAGGAAATCGTTCGTCGCTATCATGAGAGGTGTTGTCCCATTTTGAGTATTCAGGTAAAGAACCTTATACAATAATTTGGAGGTAAATTTCCGGTTCACAAATTTATCCATAAGTTGATTAATCACACGATAGACGAAGGGAGGAATTCAGGGGGAACAATTCAACTGAGACTGTCGCACACTGAAGTTGGAATTAATAGATTTTGGAACACTTTAAGGATTCTGAAATTGCGATAAGCACTGGTGCTTGCCGTTATGTATTTAAAGTGAAAACGCTTCCAAGATACTGTTGCGACCTTTGATAGCTCCAAGAGTTCTTAGCACCCATCCGAATTCTTTTTGAATGGGGTTTAAACAGGTGTCTGGATGCTTCCTTATACGAACAGAATGTCTTGGAATCCAACCAGATCTGAAGGTGCGCTACAAATGGATGAGAAGGAAAAAAGGAAAATGGTGAATATTATGTCCAGCAGGGAAGAATAGATGCTGTACATAATTAATGGGTAAGCTTCACAAGGACATGTAACGTCTCGAGTCACATCGCAAAAAGATCCACATGACCGACAGTGGAGCGATCACCTGAGATTGATCCCAGCCTGTCAGTTGATTATAACTGCTAAACTAATACTGACATGACTCGTCCGTCTATGACTCAACAATTCCAAAGGCGCTGGTGTGAGCAAGCAACAGCAGACATTCATTGCACTGGAGAGGATCGCGACTACTGTCAAATGAATTAACACAGGTCACTGCCAATAAACTGCTGGCTACCCAAAATATCAGAACTTTTTTTAATGGCTTAGGGAATACGGATATGTAGCCACTAGATTTAAGCATTAAAGTCAATCTCACCAAAGTGGTCACACACCAGCAGTAAGATTACCCACCTTTCCCCTTCAACAGAAGAACGATAACTGAACGGAGCAGCACTGTGCGAGCTGATGATTTCTGCCTCTTGCTTCAGCAGCAGGAGATTATGGAACTTCGGGTTCCCTAAGTCCAGGATATCTCATTCTACTCTATGTTTTGGATGTTTGAGTAAGCTTCGGCAGCAGTGAAACTAGCGTGTAAAGAGTTCCCATAAATCCATCGTTAAGCCAGATGGACTTATTTCGGTCTCCTGCTGTTTTACTTCTCGTTGCCATAGATTAATGGCTGAGGTTGGCAGTAGGTTTATTGTCCCAGTGGGGAAATTGTGGGATCTTGAATAGTGGATCATAAGCTTATTTATTATCCTTATCAACGGGTACGGAAATTATTGGTATGGCTGCCTTGGAACTACGAACACGTTTTTCATGTGCGTTTGTCATCACCACACTGGGATTTTATTTTTAAGCCAATAAGATGTTCCCACGCCCAAACACCTTTTTTCATTCCATGCAGTACGAAAAAATTCCTCGTCTGTTGAAAGATTTCGAACCTTTCAAAAACCTGTGGCTCAGTGCCGCCGAATGGCTAAAAACACAGGAGGCTGTTATGAACGACCCATTGAGTTCAATTGATGCGGAACAGGTGGAGAAACAAGTTCAAGAATGTTACAAGACAATGCACAGATCCACCCGTATATTCCACGAGCTTCCCGGGGTGCAGGAGGTGGCTAATCAAATCAAACAGGCTATTGAAGAATTCAAGCCGTTCATTCCACTTATTCAAGGTTTGCGCAACCCAGGTATGCGTAAACGTCACTGGGAAGAATTGAGCGAACTACTGGGTGTCAGCATCATACCAAAATCAACGCTCACTTTCGCCAAATGCTTAGAAATGCGATTACAAGTGAGTTACTTGGGATTTCAAGTAGCAACGCTAAGTAGCACTAGGACGTTTCTCTTACTTGATGTATCGAATCGCGGATAAAAACCAAACTTGTGTAAACAGCTGAAGTTTGAAGTTATTGTTGCCTTAACTTGGTAAAAACAAGCATTTAATCCTTTTTGATATAACACAGAAACGAGCAGAGTTCGGTCCTGTTCAAACTTTAACGCGAGCTGTCCTTTAGTCCTGTTCGGTAAGCAGTAGTTCTCTTTGGTCCTTCCAGGATATGTTGCCTATTTGGATGACGATCCATTTGTTTATAAGTGTTCCCAAATGCTCAAAATCCGTCAGTGTATCGGCTAAATTCTTGGAGGAAGCGGCATTCTAAAGTCTTAATAGGTCTGCTCGCAACCTTAGTCCAAATCGACTTGTAGCTTTAAGGGGCAAATATGTGTTAGCCTAGAGTTGCTGATGGTTGAAAAGTAGGTCGAAGTCTTCAGTCATGAGAATCAGCTCTATTCGTAGGTTGAACTGCCTACTTCACCACATATCAACTGAGCTTATGAAAGATGGGCCGAATTCTTCACTGTCGAGCATAATCCATTCACAGTGTTGTTTAGGCGAGACAGCTGAATATAATTCACAATTTGTGGGAGGTTCGTGCATTCACTCATCTTCAATTGGAGCTTCTACAAAATCCTCCCCTGCCTACCTCTGAGCTGTACTCACCATCGAAAGATTTTGCACGTTAAACAGGAGAGTAATGCCAAAACCGATGGACAACCCTTTAGTATTATCACTCGAAGCAACCATTTTTTTCGTTTTCACTTTCATCGCCAGGAATGGTTCCTCGGTTAACCGTTGGACTATAAGTAGGTGCTATGGGCAACCAGACTGATCAAAACAGTTAGCCGGTTGAACGTCAAGCAAAACAGTGAACAGTATCACCGGAGACTTTCAAGAGTGCAATAAACTGAATACACTATGAGGTAAAGTATTCGCGACTAATAAGTAGTGGGTGATAAGGAGTTGAAGAATAAGCAACTGGTATCCGAACGATCTTCCTCTTATACCCACAAAGCGCTCTTGCCAGCTCTATATATGCACATGCTAGGGAACTGTGGCACCTGTACATTGCCAACATTTGGATAGTCTGTGTTTGTACTAGGCGTGATCCCGTGTCAAGTTCTTACCGAGCTAGAAACTAATTCACAACGGTATTACAACCCGAACCATAATTATGCAACAACACTCGCCAGTCTTTTTGTTCGAACCCGTGCTGATCTCACTTATAGTTCACAAACGAGGGTACAGCATGAAAATCTTATCAAATATCGATCCCACATTTTAAATTTCTAGCACATTCTTTGGACCGTGTTACACTTCCGTGTGTGCACAATTTATTCATTATGCCACATGACTTGATGCTGCTGAGAGCTATCCGAAGGTCACCGAAATGGGCGGTTTTGTTAAACAGCTCAGAAGCAGTGGTTAGTTCTATTTCAAGCATCAATCCGTTAACTTTTCCCCCATTTCCTCTATTCTCCCATCTCTCAGGACCACATTGAGACAATTGCAAAAGTTGCTGACATTGCCGGGAAGGAGTACTCTATTGAAAGTGCTCTGAACAAAATGGTTAGCGAATGGCAGTCGGTTGTATTCGAAATTCTGCCCTACAAAGATACCGGTACTTGTATCGTAAAGATAGGTGACGAAGTTAATCAGCTGTTGGATGATCATGTGGTAATGACACAGTCAATGAACTTTTCTCCATACAAAAAGCCATTTGAAGAGCGCATTGCTCAGTGGGAAAGTAAACTACACATCACTCAAGACGTGTTAGACGAGTGGATAACATGCCAAAGGCAGTGGCTTTACTTAGAACCAATATTCAGTTCGGAAGATATAACCCGGCAACTACCTGTTGAAAGTAAACGGTACCAAACTATGGATCGAATATGGCGCAAAGTCATGAAGCAAGCAGCCGACCAACCGCAAGTAATCACATTATGTCCCGATCCACGCCTACTGAATAGTCTGCGGGAATGCAACCGTCTCTTGGATCAGGTGCAAAAAGGACTAAGTGAATATCTGGAAACAAAACGTCAGGCATTTCCCCGGTTCTACTTTCTGTCCGACGATGAACTTTTGGAGATTCTTTCTCAGACCAAAGATCCTACAGCTGTGCAACCTCACCTGCGCAAATGCTTTGAGAATATCGCCAAGGTAAGCTTATGTGGCATCTGGTTTTCCTATTTCTCCTCTGACAAGCCTTTAAGGGGACCTTGCCCATAGAGACCGTCACTGATTTTCGGATCTACACAGATACATCTGGACGATCGACACTATCTTGACCAGTCAAATTGTTCCGCTCGGAAGCTACGTCCCCTCTCAGGAAGGGGAATCAAAGCAAATGGTATTCAAACTGGATTCATTAGTATGACAAAAAGAGTTGTTTACCGAAAAACTACCATGTGTCCCTTGTTTGTTCTTCTTAAACTCCCGTGAATTCGCTGAATCCGGCAGGAACTCTGCCGAGGAACTCAGCACAAAGTGACACACAGCTGCATCTAGCATACCCTCAGTGTTTCTGATCCCATTCTGTAGCTTCTTTTGGAATCGGCCACTCGTGTTGCCATCGCTGTCTTATCCCTTTGCACACTAAACATCATACAGATTGAAATGTGTCCTGGTAACCTACACTTACATAGGCTTACCGCTCTAGCCCTCAGTTATTAGTCAGAGAGATTCATCAGAAAGTTGCTAGATGAATAGTTTTGCTTCGAGTTCTACGCAGTTTAAGCTGAAATGCCAAACTCCCTTCGAGTGTACGAAGATGTGGCATGTTGATATTGTTTCAATCCGGTGCATAGAACTGTCAGGCAAGTAAATGCACCTGGCGGCACTGAAGTTGTTGTGAGGTAATTTTGCACATGAGTTTAACCCTATAAGAACACCAGCTCCTCGTTTAGCCACTACTGACATTCGTAGGGCATCCATGGCGCTAGCCCCGAATTATCTCTGACTGTTTCGTTTCTTTTCGGAGGTATTGTTGTGCTGAGGGGTCTGTTGTTTATATTCAGAAAGAAAAACAGATTTACCTCTGACTTCCGACAAATGAAACATTTGAATGTGGGACAATTTGGGCTTGGTATACATCGTCACGCCTGTGGACGACGTACCGAGAAACGATGGGTCGTTGATCAAACGTTGCATAAGGCGCGGAACAGATACTGAAACAAACTTTATCTTCTGTTTCCGCATAGTCAGACATTTTACCTACAAATGGTACTCTTGTCTACAGTGCCTTGGTGTACAGGTTCTGGTTTGTTATTCAATAAACGAGCGTGTGACCGCACCTCCTGCACCTCACAAAATGACTCAGTAATAGTGTTTTCATTTTGTGTGACACTATGGACCACGTGGGTGCCTACTGACTGAAGCTTTTCCTATTCAAGCCTATTCTCGAACTTTTCTCTTTCAGCTCAACTTTGAACCAGATCTAGAGATCACTGCTATGTACTCATCTGAAGGAGAATGCGTCCAGTTTGAAAAGACCACGTATCCGACCGGGAACGTAGAGGAATGGATGTTGGAGATTGAAAGCATGATGCGAACTTCTGTACGTGCGATTATTGGGCGTGCACTGGAAGCGTACACTAAGACACCACGCACCGAGTGGGTACTCCAGTGGCCTGGACAAGTCGTTATTGCAGGCTGCCAAACCTTTTGGACAAGTGAGGTGACGTCAGCTCTCGCTGGAGGGTCACTGGAACAGCTGTATCCCAATCTCCTCAGGCAGCTGGATGGACTTCGTGAATTGGTTCGCGGAGATCTTACTAAGATCGGTCTTATGACTTTATCCGCACTCATTGTCATCGAGGTACATGCACGAGATGTTGTTTCGCGTATGATGGAAGAAGGAGTGAGAAATGTGAACGATTTTGAATGGATTAGTCAACTGCGATACTATTGGCTTCGGGAAGAGGAGGAACTGAAGCTACGTGCTGTGAACGCTGAGTTCAATTATGGCTACGAGTACTTGGGAAATACGACTCGATTGGTCATCACACCTCTGACTGACCGCTGTTACTTGACTCTGACGGGTGCACTGCATCTGAAATTTGGTGGAGCACCAGCTGGACCAGCGGGTACGGGGAAAACTGAGACCACAAAAGACCTGGGCAAAGCCTTTGCTATCCAATGTGTTGTGTTCAACTGTTCCGATCAGCTGGATTTCATGGCGATGGGTAAATTCTTCAAAGGTCTGGCTTCGGCTGGAGCCTGGGCGTGCTTCGATGAGTTCAACCGAATCGATATTGAAGTCCTATCCGTGGTCGCCCAACAGATCACAACTATTCAAAAAGCACAACAACAGCGTGTAACTAGGTTCATCTTTGAAGGAGATGAACTTGTCCTGAAGCCATCCTGTGCAGTGTTCATTACCATGAATCCAGGTTACGCAGGTCGGACAGAACTTCCAGACAATTTGAAAGCCCTATTCCGTCCGGTGGCTATGATGGTTCCAGATTATGCTCTGATTGCAGAGATTTCATTGTTCTCATTTGGGTTCTCAGATGCACGTCTTTTGGCAAAGAAGATAGTGACCACATTCAAGCTTTCTTCGGAACAGCTAAGTACTCAGGATCACTACGATTTTGGTATGCGTGCAGTGAAAAGTGTGATTTCCGCGGCTGGTAACCTGAAGCGCCAGAATCCGGAGATGGATGAGGTGAGTGTAAATGTTCTTTAAATGACTGACGGTGTTCGGACTCATTGAAGTTCGCTGACCCGTCTTCTATTCTGATGCCTTTAAGACTCTCCCGTGGTCTTTCACCCACACTGACAAGGACAGAACTTTGCCTTCCCTGTTGTATTTGTTTTAGGAACTCATCTGCCTTCGTGCTATTCGGGATGTGAACGTACCGAAATTCCTATCGGACGACTTGAAGTTGTTCAACGGTATCGTTTCCGACTTGTTCCCGAACATACGGTAAGTAGTCTATTTGGTCGCACAATCGATGAGCACTCCTAAAGAAGAACCAATGATTCTCATTCAAAAGAAGGACAAGTTTTCGAGTAGAATGTGCAACAAACGGATGCAACGGTATTAGGATTACCAGATAAGGAAGGTCAAATACATCAGGATTAAGCGTGAACTGACCTGGCCATTGTTCACATTGGCTAGTACAACTAGCGAGTGTGAATGGACATATTACTGATTATCTTTGAGGTATCGTTCATAGCATTTCTATCCACATACTCAACTACCAGTGGTTTCGTACATTCTCCTTTGGCGTTTTAGCTATCTCATGTAAGCGACAGAATTCGTTTCATTGTTTGTTCTCTTGTTTGATGCTTTCCCTTTATAAACCTTGGTGGAAAAATAACGTTCAACTCAATTTTCCAGGGAACAGCCAGTGGACTACGGTGATTTAACCATTGCCTTGAAAACATCATGTGGAAAACTGGGTCTAATGGATGTGGAAGGTTAGTTTTCTTATTGTATTTAATCAGTGTTTATGTGCTACGGCTTTTCTAATGAGTAGAGCTCAACAAACCTTATTAAACTACGAATCGATGCTGACAGTATGCAATCTAATGGGGTTGGAAACGACTTGCGATTTGGAAGGATTCTTGTATGATATTGTTTATCTCCATTTTGTTAGGCCAGTTTGAGTATCGCTGTCTCATTTCTGTCAGTTCATCTATTACTGATCTCACTCGGTTCTTTATCCTTGGAAAACGAATAATTTCAAGTATCCGAAAAAACCGAGCAAATGGTGCTTAGATAATCGACGCGGCACTCCTTGAGTGTAGTCTGATCAATTGAGGGACTGGATAACCTCGTTTCGGTAAGTTCGTACCTTAGGAGTTGTTATATCTAACTCTGGGTTAACCGCTATTAGGACCTGGTCACTAATTAGTAAGAGTTTAGATAGCTCTGCAATAGCATTAACAGATTGTATGCCCAGCAGCATGCGCGTATGCATAAGACTCAGCTTCTCATGTTCATCTCAACATGATACTGTAGTTAATTAGTGCAGGAAACTGTCTAATAGCTGAGCCAGCAATGCTAGTTCTCTTCTCAACGGAAATGAACACGAAGGAGATTTGGGTTTCAGAACAGATTAACCAATAAACATCAGATAGGTAGGTATGCATTCGTTTTTCCTCGTCTGTTATACAACTGATGGGTCCCGGCTGCACTAGTCAACTTGACCTTTGTGCATTTTCAGTCACGAGAAAACAAGCTGAGCACACTAATGTTTTGCTGATAATGTTTCGACAATCCCTTCTTTACTTCAAGGTTTTCTGCACAAGTGCATTCAGCTATACGAGACTACAGTAGTTCGCCATGGTCTAATGCTGATCGGTCCAACAGGATCAGGAAAGACAAAAGTAAGTTGAATCGGTTATAAAGCAAACTGTTGTCCGGGATACTAGATCTACGGAATTGTGTATAGCTTTGTACAATCTTCATATTCCGTGCAAATTATAGTGATTAAACTTTAAGGACGAAGAGACAGAATGTCTCACTTCACAACTTGCTGGTTGAACGAACTTCCTGTTAAAGTCAAACGTTTTATTGAAATTATCATCAAATTTACCGCAGTGAAAACAGGAAAGAAAGATCCTGTCAGCGTTTCTGGCGAACCAAGCATGCCGTACATTTTACCAGTGGTTATAGACACCTCTTCGATATATCTGTTTACTTTTTGAGGCCTTAGTTTCTATTTGAAGCCATACTGAGACAGTGAACGAAGTAAGCATGTACGTATAAGTGTCTTCTATGAACTATGTTCAGTTTGCGTTATCCTGATCCGAAGAGCGAGTAGAACATGGGCTCAACTAGTATCCTTATCAAAAAACACCCATGATCAGGTTCACAAAACACTATGGCATCAAAAATGACGTCTAGAAAGCACGCATTTGTTTAAAAAAAAATCAAAAGAATGAATATGTAGTCAACAAAGAACTCTAAACAAAGGTACTATTTCTATTTGGATATGACAGCGTGTCGCGAGTTTTCATGCCCAACGATCACATATATGCAGTTGTAATACTATGACTAACTTTTCTATAATCAGCCTGATCCGTTTATTTCATTTCAAAGACTTGTGTATTCGCAACTGAACACAGCAAATGTAGATTGATTCTTCTCTACTCTGGTAAACTGAAAGCTAGCTGTAAAATACCATCAGGAGTTTAGGTGACTTTTAGAGGACGTACTATTGCGACCATTATTGTGGTGTCCTGATCTACCACCTACAGACTCACCACAGGTACACTGACCCAATCTCATGAAAGGTTACGTTAAGTCGACCAGTGAAAGACCGGAACCAATAGAAAGAACGGTAGATCGATCATGTTGGACCAACATGAATTGTACCACAAGCTGCATTCTACAAATTTGTCTTTTATATTCCGGCAAGAGACTTATTGCATAGATCGTTCACAGCCGGAAACCAAACCAAGGTGTGAAGAGAAGGGAGGAATGTAAAATGCCATATCTACTATTAACTTCTCAACATTCACTACAAAGAAGACAAAGAGACTCAGTACACATTGGCCAGGCGCATCGTTTTCGCGGTTTCTCAGTTAATTGACGACAACTTTTATCGACAGAGCTCAATAAGGTATGATGACACTGGACCGGAACGGCACTCTTAGGGTCTTGAGTATGGCGTTGTGAAGATGATAAGTCAATGAAAAAGCATTTCGCTGTTTCAGCCCAAACCGGATACCCGACAACTTTCAAGAATACATAATCCGGTGCCCTGGCTGCAGCGCATGGCGAGCATAACATCAATTCATCCAGAAGGTTCTATACGACTGCAGACGACCAAATCCGATCATTCCGTTTTCACTAGACGTTATTGAATGCCCCAGCTGTGTCCTTCTGTTGTGTCATTCCGTTAGTTCGAAAAGTCAACTGGTATTATCGGAGAGGTTTCTTGACTCAAATGCAGGTAGAAACGACTGACGTCAATGGGTTAATTACACCTCTACCAGCAGCCAAACGCCCGTGTTTCCCATAGCTGTTATCGGCTTCTCGTGGGCCTTTCGGTATTGCGCTCATATATGGTCCAATCAGAAAGGAGTACCTCAGCAACTAAACAGAAAGTTTTGCTGCCAGTACTCACATTCCGCCCATTGTTGATGGGATTCTATTTGCGAGCAGTGACCAGTGCGGAGCTAGTTAAAGTGGGCATCCTACCCACCCCAAACGGTGCCCTAGAGATCACCAACTAAGGCATTAGATTTTTGGTGGCCATGGTAACAACCAAAGTAGGGGACATTGAGTAGGGTACTCAACAAGCTATGCCGTGTGATGTCTCTGCCAGCCATGGTAACTTGGTTACTAAGGCACCTCAATTAGGCCGGCGCATGAACTATAGTTGCAAAGCCCTCCGAAAAAAACTAAAGCCCAAAGGTGCGACTGATGATCCCGGTTCACATAGCCAAGGTGAGAAAAGCCTGAGCGAATCCCACCCCGCGTTGTCGTTTCTCTGGTAGGCGTCGTTCACATCCTCGCCGATGGAAATTTTTGAAGGGCCTGCAACTGGACCAGTGGTATCCCACACACTCATGTAACCGTAACGGTACGGTCAAATGGCCTGGCGAAGAAAACGGGTTTGAGGCTGGTCAGGGTACATTTTACCCTAATGATTAGGTAAGTGGCAAAGAACCCTAACCAGCGTCAGCGCATAGCGCCGCGGCAAGCCTGTTAATCTGTTTCGACAATGACATTGCGGGAAGCCACACTAAACTCCACTGGTCAGGTTCCCTTTGCGTCGCTCTACTACCAACGCGCTATCTTCGGCATTCTACCCTTAAGTGCCGTCATTTTTCATGAATGGCATTTAGATCAGCTTCGTAAGTGAAGTTGTAAGCCGGTTACCGCTTTGTCATTCGCTCTGAAAGAGGTCTTCATTTCCACGGGACATCGATGGGTTTTTTGGATGGAACAGATTTGGAACTGAAAAAAATTGTTCCCACTGTGGGAAGTTCGCTCATGAGGAAGGAACTACTTCACTTGGCGATAGCAGCAAAACACGGGAGAATACTGGGGTGAATTATGGACCAGAACCTCGGAAACAAACAACAAACCACAACTAGTTCAGAAAGAAGAGTAATTCACAAGACGAGAGTACCTTCCATCTGAGGAATCATCACCAACATATGACTATGTGGTACAAACTCCGTAATTGAATGATGAGTGGCCCCATTTTATTCTTTATTGTCTGAGTGCGACTCAACCACGCTGCTGATCAGCCACTCGTGGCCGAACGGTTTAAGTTTCAAATACTGGCCGGGAGGCTGTGGGTTCGAAAACCTTGTGTTTCGTGAGACGCGCAATACTGATGATTCCTAACGAGGATAAAACAGCTGCGCCGGGCTTCTCGGTGTCGCACCAAAACTTATAAATAAGTTGGGAACGGTCATTTGGCAGTGTGTCATACTACCGGTAGCTCATGTGTTTCGTGGCTATTGTTAAGATACCTAATAGGATACCTAATATGAGTAAATCCAGGGAACTCCCTTCCTTACGTTTAATTCCAAAGTCACAATACCGTTGCGTCAGGTTTTATCTGAGTGAATTGTTTCATGAAGCTGTTTCAATGAGGCTCCCGGGAATAGATGTAATACACTACTCTTCTCTAAGAACATCAAGGCGAGAGATTCATCTGGGTTCCAGGTGAGCCTCCCGTCAAAACCGAATCGGTATGCAAGTAAGTATATTTCGCTAAGCTCTCGGTTACTTTGTTTTGAAACATTCGTCAAGATGCGATGCGCTCCGAATGGGTTGGTTAGGATTTCTTCACCAGATTCCCACCAAATCAATCACGTCGGGAATTTCACTGTTACTTATGTTGGCATTGAGGTCAACCTTGAGCTTCAAACATGTTCAAGATATCTGATGTCGACAGAATTAGTTTACGTGAATACACCGTTAGATAATTTACTCTTGTGTTGCATGATACAGTTGTGCAACATGTCTCGTTGGCTAACATCCCGGACAGACAACCTGAAGAGAGCCGCTTGCATGAATGAGCGACACAGGCCGGCACAGCGGCGTCATGTGAGCAGAGCAGAGCGTACGGGACAAGGTTATGTACAACGTTCTCCAAGGTGTGAGACAGCCGACGGACACCAGTAAAATAGGGTGCACGCGCACGCACACACACACACACACGAGAGAGAGAGAGAGAGAAAGTTGCGCCTAGCTGACGGCTACGATTCTGAGCCATGGGAACCCAGAAGTAACCAAATCCAAATATGTTACATTCGTTAATCTGAGTTAATTGCTCTCAAACATTAGGACGGTCGTTTCTAGTTTTATCTGAAAGTGACTGACTTGTGGAAGACAGCCAAGTCTTCACATCTACGAATCCGTATGTGACTGGGGGTCCAGCTGCCTCTAACAGAGGTAGGTGTTTAGGCGTCTGTACACTAAAATGGGCTTAAAGAGCAACGGATGAGCCGTGTAAACATGCAGCCCAGAGCGGTCACTAGCCAGGCATAGAGAGTACGTCTAAGGTCATTTTTCGTAAAAACAACTCGCGGTCGTCAAAGTTCACGGAAGCCATCTTTCACGAAAACCTCAACTGTGTTCAAAAGTGGATGGGTGTGATACATTGCACTTGTAGTTGTAATGCAGTTAATATCAACAATGCCTTTGTAAGGTTCGTTGTCGGTGATCCCTCCTTATCAATTATATTCACGGTCAATTTCATTGTACGCTTCTGTGGTTGTTGCTTCACTGTTTATGAGTTTTTTTAAATGAAGCGGATTGTATTCCCTTTGGACAAAAAAATGCAACCAATATGGACGCCGTAGCGTGTGGATTTTCACATGCTGGATTAATCTACCCAAAAGTGCATTTGCACAATGTAACTCTGTCAACATGAATTACTGTGTGACATGCGCAAAGTTCAACAGTCAACTGTCAATGCGAGTATTAATGAAATTCCCGATGTAACTAATTTGGTGGGGTGTTCTTGAATCTAATGAGGTCCAACCTACTCGGCGCGTGTTCCATGGTGATCAACATCCTTCAGAACGAAAACACTTCTTTAGTTTTGTTTTCGCATGGCATAACCAGTTGTGCACATTTCCCCCTCTGTTTTCTGTCTTAGTGCTACGAAGTGTTGAAAGATGCACTCACCTCATTGCGTAACAAACCATCGCCGGACGGAAGCTTCTTCCAAATAGTCCACACCTATGTGCTTAACCCGAAGTCTATCACAATGGGCCAGTTGTACGGTGAATTCGACTTACTCACCCATGAGTGGACTGACGGGATCCTAAGCACTCTTATTCGCCAAGGTGTCAACGCAAACAACGAAGAAAAACGCTGGTATCTGTTTGATGGGCCAGTGGATGCTGTCTGGATTGAGAGTATGAACACCGTCTTGGATGACAACAAGAAGCTGTGTCTGAGCAGTGGAGAAATAATCAAACTGACCGACGCAATGACCATGATGTTTGAGGTGGCCGATCTGGCAGTGGCCTCACCGGCAACCGTTAGTCGTTGTGGTATGGTCTATTTGGAACCTACTATACTGGGCCTGGATCCTTTCGTGCAATGTTGGATCCGACGATTGCCCGATGCCATATTCGCACATCGTGACAAACTCCAAGCATTTTTTGATCTTTACATGAATGTACGTTGGAACTAGGGATTAAAGTTAATCAGTGGTCATTTTATCGGTGTTATTCGTGTGACAGTTGCGTGATAAATTCTACTGATTATTGGTTTCTCCTATTAAAATAACTTTGTTCTATCTTCCTCTCACATATAGGATACTCTAGAATTTATCAGAAAAGAAACCAAAGAGGTCATCCCGACTACGGATGGGCAGCTTTGCTTCAGCTTATTGAAAATGCTTGAATGCTTCTTTACTCCGTTCTTACCGAAGGAGGTAAGTTCCTCTAATCATGGTACTAAATGAAACGTCCCTTTGCTCCACAAAAGCATAGCAATGTATAAGTATCAGGATGAAACAAACCTGTTAATTGGAAATAACTTTATCAGCATAATGAACGAAGACCATCGTACACCTGGAAAAAGAGTCTTTATTCCGGCAAACAAAGGACCCTATCCTGCTGATTCAGTGATTTTCGAGTGGTTCGTTTTGGTAGGTGTAGATTTCGGTAGATTTCAGGTGTAGATTCCTGAAACCAAGCGACTTTAGATGGACTCGTTTCTGTCAGTTATAGAATTACTTGGCGCTTCAGTAAGTAGATTTATGTTAGGGCAAACTAAGAATAGCAATTAGACACTAACCACAGTATCTACCGGTCACGTCGTCCGATAATCGAAACGGCCCCAATGATTTTGCTGCCAGAATACTTACTCAAACAATCGGCTTAGCAGTACATGTAGCGTAAGAGGTGTAACAGCGTGGCTTCACTCTGTCCCGAAATCCGGTTGTGGAAACTGGTTAGTCGGTTAACAAGGTGGAACGTGCGTTTCTAGCGCATAAAATCTGCCATTTTTCGGGACGACTGACCTGGCAGTGGCCTCACCGGCAACCGTTAGTCGTTGTGTGGTCTGTTTGGAACCGGTTATATTGGGGGGCCTGGATCCATTCGTGCACTGTTGGATCCGACGATTTCCGGATGCCATATTCGAACGTGACAAACTACAAGCATTCTTTGATCTTTACATTATTCCTATAAAAGACACAGATTAGCAAACCTTCAAATTTGGCGTTTCTGTGTGATCTCTGGTGCATGCTGTTTGGTATTACGCTGCTGCTGGGAAGGTTCGTGTATACTCTCTTCGAATTTCTAATCTGGTTCATAAGGGAAAAATTTGGTTTCAGGATGTGTTACCTGTGTTGTCCCCCACCCCACCCCCGCCTACCAGAAGCTCCAGAACGTGCCTTTCCGTTACTGGCCTCACTTAATCGATAATCATACTGAGCCAACGCGCACCACCAGCGCTTGCGTGACCGTGCTACCCAAGCAACAGCACTATCCACAGTAGTTTGTCCAGTGGTGGACAGAACCGACTCATCTCAATCGGTCGACCCTGCCGCAGGTGCTTGCTCCGCTCTCAGTAACATCAGTTAGGTTTCGAGACAATCACAGGTGCATCAGGGTGGTGTTGTCTAGCTTTGTGCCGTTTTCCTGAGCTGTGCGCGGCTACCATGCTGCCGATTGACCACTTGCACCAACCAACTCGACCGGATATGAACAGGCTTTACCACAATGGGCTTAGAGTCTGGTTAACTTACCTCGTTCATGGACACGTTGGAACATGCTTGCAAAGCTGCGTTTCGATGCCCGTATTGGATCTACTTGCCACCGGATCGTCAACTTGCATCGGGTTCTTCATAGGCGCACAGAGTGCGGCAGTTGTGCCGCGCAAAACGTTGGGTGTGACTCTCCACTAAAAAAGCGGAAACCTACCGGACTAGCCATAGGCTATTCACTGATTGGCCTAGACACCGATTGTCCGCAGATCCACCCACACCACTGTTACGTTGCATGGGCTTGAGTGGAGAATGTTTAGGCAGAGGGGGGTAGTATATTGGAAGAAGACAGCCTGGAACGGACGAAAGCACATGGGCTAATGTACGCGGTGTAGCCGAAGTGCCGTAGGTAGCCAAACCCCTTCAGTTAGCATGGCCTAATTAGATATGGTGTGTCCGCTTGTTGTTTAGATTGGCAACAAGTCAGGGTTCGGCTTTCCTCACCCATCACTGAAATCAGTTCACTAGGCCTGCCAGCTAACGGTTAACGAACGAAGATGAGCATTGGCCAGATGTGCGTACACATCCGATTGCTCTTAGAGTGTTTTACGGCGGGCGAAGATAAGTTCACATGTGACGTCCACCATTTGTATTCGTATTTGTCTTAGCCAGACAGGAAACGCAATGTTCCACACACACGGGCGCCAATACAGGGACACTCAGCCTGTCGGCCCACATCTAGCACCTATAGAGAAACCGGTTGGTATGAGCTGCGGATAGTACTTATGGCGAGAGAACGTGTACACCTTCAGCTGAAGAAGACGGAGATCGGTTTTCAAGAAACAATCTTACTGTCGTTGCACTCATCATACAGGTATTGAAAGAAAACTGGTTTGGAATTAGGATGAAGGCACCAAAAAAGCTTCAGCATCAGTACGCCAACACAACCCTTCCCGAAAAACAGCCGTAGCACCTGGAGAATAATGCCTATGTTGTAAGCGAACTGGATTCACAAACACTATGAACCGATATTCTATCTAAATCGGAGTTAACAGAAGACAATAAAAACTATCAGGATATGTTGCATCTCATAAGAATTTTATAGGCAAACTGTCTAATTTCGAGCTTTTAACCCGGGCAATACCCGACAAATTCTAGCATTTCAAATTAAAAATATATCACATAGCCTGTGCAGACTTAAAGAAAAGTGAAATCTCACAGTTCACTTCCCACAATCATGATGGTTGCTATCCATTGGCATTCCGGGCAACATGGATGGCTGGATAGTGAGGATATTGATACAATGTTACCTGGGTCCGAAGTAGACAACATAATTGTATTAGGTGCAGCACCAAGTAGTAAAGTAAGGCCACCACCCTTGTTTAGAATCGGAGTTGAGGCTAACAGATGGATCTATTCTTACAGGGCGTTCGACGGACAGACGACAAATGTGTCATATACTACTCATGATCTCACTTGCTTTGAAACCTGATTTATTTGCAGGATGTAGCCTGGTTTTTGTTTCAAGTAAATCCCTGTGACTCTTCCGCACACCACTAACACACAAACTTTTGGTGTACAAGTGGGTATCTTTTTGGCAGTAAGCGCAAAACGGAATACTAGTATAGTAAAACAGGGGAAGCGGTCTTCGCAAGCACGTGTATGCGGTCATAACCATGTATGCGATAATACCCGCATATTCTAATGTGCTTACTTAGATTACTATCACAGCAATGTAAAAAGGTCGGTGGCTGAGGTCGACTGGGAGCTAGCAATCTATATTCGTCCGTTGGCTTTAGACAACAGATCAGCCTTTACTGCAATACATTTATACTATGCGAGCTTCCCAGGTTTTACCTCCACTTATGGCCATATACTCAGTCAAAAGTGATTATTTCGATGCTAGGATGGAGGATACATAGAGTCGGAACACATGTATTGGTCGGACAGACCTTTGAATACGGGACTCGAAGAGCAAGTGGACCAGACACCGTCAGGTTTCATGATTAATCAACTTAACCCCGCGCGTTTCATAGTAACCAGCGAAACTGCAAGCTTTCTTGGGCTATTTTGAGGTGAACTGACCATTTGGAACTGGTTAGTTTTCCAACTACTCAAAAGAGCATCCTCCCGACAGCGGCATATCTCTGAACCGTATTTTTGTTTTGGTAAGGGATGCATTTTGGGTGATATGGTTGTCTCCCACCCATCGGAACGTTGGGTGGCTAGCGATTTTTGTCGCATGTGATGCTGTGATACTGAACTACTTGACCAGTTGAGGTTCTGCTGAGTGCCCGGCCTACCAAATGAGGTGAAGCTGCGTGTACGAACACGTGACAGACTTGTGCAGCATGTTTCGTATAAACGAAACAGTGCGACTACCAATAGTGAAAACTGATTGCGGTCATCTGCTGAAGGCTGATAGCGGACACCCGACAGAAGATAACACAGCCTAAGCACACACAGGCATCAAATGGGGCACACGAGAATGAGTGTACATTTCCGACTTTTGCAACCTTTTGGACTAACCTATTTTGGAACAGCATTCGATGTCCTTGGGTCTATAATGCTGCTAGCTCGACAGACACAGAAAGCTTTGCGGAATGCGAAGCCCACACAATTCGACAATTGTGACAGTGGCCATACCCTCCTTGTACATTGTGAACTGGTTGCGCATAGCGATGAATCTATGGTCGCCCATCGAGGGACACTGCGTCAAAATCGTATGGTGCTGAATCATTTTGGTTCTATAGGTTGAGTCCTATGACATTCCTTTATATGTCGCCTGTTCCGTACGAGTCTTCAGCAGGTAGCCGTGTTCAGTATGCACAAATGGTCGACGCACTGCTTTGTTTACGTGAAACATGATGTGCCAAAGTCTGCCACATGTTCGTACGTGAAGCTTCGGTCTGTTTTCCAAGTCCTTTCCTCGATAACTGGTTGGTTGGGTATTCTGCAGAACAGCAGCTAATCAAGTGGTTCAGCAAGACAGCGTTAATCAAGGTAGCCTTGTTTAGGATCGTTCGAAAGGCGAAAGCAACTCGTCGGAGTATTCTCAATATTTCCTTCTCAGGAAACTTTTAAAGCAGCCCGCCCAAACATGTACCTAAAACACCTTGCCCCACCTTTGGACTGCAGGTGATAAAGAGGACAACATCTATGTTGAGATATGTAAAGATGGTGAGATTTTGCAAACTGTTTGTACAGTGCTATGCTAACGGCGTTGTGTCTCATTAAAGTCTACCAGTTCCGCCAATCTCACCTTTTTGGATTGGTCCGTCTATTTTCATTGAGTTGTTGTATCCAGCCTCATAAATTTCAGCCTTAGTGAAGTTCACACACTTGTATATGCCCCTATTTGTTACATCATGGTGCTTCCGTTGTCATATTATATCAGTATTTCAGGTGCTTACAAATCCGAATTAGCCTTTATATGCTAAGTATCGTCTGTTATTTAGAGTTGAGTTCATAGTTCCTTCAGATCTTCACTGTTGTACTTACAGTACAACAATGGCTGCACCCGTCCTAGCCAAGTATACTTGGGGTAACTTCATTTCTGGTCGACGATGGACCATGGGTCATGAGAAAAGCTGGGTAGTCAAAGTCACATTGTGATCACATTGCCCGTTCACATGTACTGTCAGAATTTCAGAGTCGGGCACACGGATCCGAAGTACATATTAGGAGAGTTTTCCTGGAGCTTGACTAAAGTAGGACCGTGGTACAGATATAATACACTACTCATTGCGACTCATACGACTGCCGTTGCTGTTGCGGAGAATTTTCCAAATTGTCAGTGAAAAGCCATCGTTGTGCCACGTGCATCACACGGGGATGCGTGGTGGACGCGAACGTCCCAACATCCCCAAACGTATCGGCTTCAGTGATCAGCGCCAGACTGAAGCGTCTGTACACATCAGTGAGCATTAATCAGACTTATCCATACAATTCATACGACAAAAGCTCTTCTGGGTTGGTCAGCGGCTAACGTTGTTCGAAGCTAACCTCGAGGTCATTTGTCTGGTCATTCGACCAATTCACTTGCGTGGTACAGTTTCGAGGCTCAAAGCTGGCACACCGAAGAGAACGTAGTTGCCCAAACAGGCTTGAAATTAGTGACTGCTGGGTAGGCTGAGTACAAGAAACTTTTATACAAATTCACACAAGGTCATGATGGAAAAGGTTAACTTAAAGCTGACTAACTGTTCTATGCAAAGTCCAACGCAAAGTAAAGGTGCTAGCTTGGACAATCAGATATGTCGATGTGTAGACACCTAGTAAATCGTTGTCCCTAGTCATTTTGATACATTCATACAGCTATCAATGTTTGAGCAAAAAAGGGGAACAATCTGTTATCAAGAATTCATTCGCCTAAAAAACACACGTCCTTATTTTTGTGTATCTTTTTTGACAGGCTGTAACTTCCAAAATGAAACGCATGCAGGTAAGTAACTCTATGTCTAACCCACTATCGAACCTTTCCTTGGGGATGTTTTCACATTTTGTATGAAGCTTACATGTTATAGATTTGATCCACTAGATATCTACCATCTATTGGAAGTTTGGAAGTACCTCTGGCTAATTTAGCTGCGCTTGGTGGGAATAATATACTACTGGGATTTCTTGGCAAGATTTTCAGGGTGCTGGATCTGCTACATCAAGAGCGGTGGTTTTCCATTTCATCCATGAACAAACTGTCTGTCTATGAAAGATTCTAGGGGAAGTTAGAATGTCGCTTAACCTTAATAGTTTACGCGAAAAGTGTTTATCGCAGCGTCCCCACAACATGTTGCCGTTGTGTGTATTCTACACTGAAAATGACTGGAAATAGTGATCAACAGGATAGGACCCCTGCGCTTTCACTCAATTTTTGCTGGATGATGTACTCAACGAGCCGCAGACTGCTGCAATTTTCAACCAGAAGGGTTTCTTCCAAACCTTGAAATTAGCGCGAAACTTTGCTATCCTCGTTCTACTTCCCTAGAGTTTACTCGAGCATACAACTTGGATTGGAAAGAATTGTCCCGGTACTACGTTGTCGCCGAATCACCCAAATAACAAGTGGAGTGCCTTGACCCATTGGTAGGATGAATAAAAACCTCTCAAATAAGTCTACACCTGATGCACGACAGTAGCAACAGCAGCAAACACGAAATTTGCTTTTCGTTGTTTCATATGTCAGAAACATTCCTTGTATATAAATACGGCATTGATGACTCTTCATCTGCATGGAGAAGTGAAAAAGTCACATCGTTTCTGCTTCTTCCTTGCAAAAGTTATTTTCAAACTAGACGATCGAAAATCGCCAAAGTTTGTAGCAACGCTTATTTAGAATTATCCAGTTTACTAACAACGGTACCATTCTCCTGTTGGAGAGCAAACAACCCCAGTGAATACCCTTGTCTCTCTGGGGGCGAATGTTATAAACGGGATGGTGAAGTTTTGACTAATATTTCAACCAGCTAGGCGCACTTGTGGTGTTTTTACTGTAAAATTCAACCAATTTGGCAAAAATGTCTTGCTGTTGTCATCAGTTGTATATAAGGAACATTCTGTTTGGTGAATACTACAAAGCCATCAAGAATTCCGGTAGCCATCGATAGCACCGTTTCGAGCTAGGAATCAGTCGGCTTTAGACTTTTTCACTTCATTCTTTTGCTAATCATTTTTGGTCTGTAACAGTGGTCTACAACACGAACAGCGTCGACCCCAAGAACGTTTCCAAACGCTCAGGTGGTCGGTGATCTGGAGGTAGCGCTCATTTTGGCAGTGGGGAGAGGCGATGGCAATCATGGAGACAGTGAAGCGTGAAGCAGCAGAGCTTCGTATTGACGGCGTTATTCAGTGAGATACGATTACAGAAATCGTTAGTTATCTTTTTGACGATAGGTGTTTTAATTCCATCAGCGTAAGTGACGCCATGTTCAAACGTCATTGATCAATTCGTTGACCGAAAGGGAATTGCCAAACCTGAATAAAGGTAGTGTAATGCGGTAGAAAAGCGGCCTCCTTCCGGATAATAGGGCGGTTTTCCGAAAACCATAGGAATCTGCAAACTTCTGCAAAATCCTCATTATGCGTAAGCTAACGTCACAAAAAATGAGTCACCCTGGGGACGATACTTTATAGAGTTGAGATTCTGCTTCCCGAAAACTGTACTCACTCCCCTTTCAATTTACGTTTGCTTGCTGGATTAACGCGTCACCCAAAAGACTCCTGTGAGATAACGCACTGGTGTTTCTAAGCTATGTCGTTCACTATTATTTACAGGCCGACAAGACCAAGAATCTGAAGGCACCTCTGCGTCCAATGGTTGACGATAAAGCCGTGAGTGAAACTCAAGCGACTGATGCTGCCCGGTGAAAGATTTAACAAGTGCTTCTCGATTTGTCCAACGATAATAATCCGTAAAACCCATTTTTATTGCAGAACCAAGTCACTGAAGACGTCCTGGTACGCATCGGTCAAGCACTGGAGTCTTGGTTTATATTCTCGTTGATCTGGTCATTCGGTGCAACGTGCACTAATGAAGGGCGAATCAAGTTTGACGAATACTTGCGTCGAAAAATGAGGGAATTAAAGGTAATTTTTAGTATCTGAAAATAACTATATTTTACTCTGAATTAGTTTGTATCAGTTAATGTCTGTGTATTTTTTGCGTTCTGTCGGCTGCGCGTGTAGAACATGATATGTAAACACTCAATTACCTCTGGAGAAGCGACCTGAAGGAATCGACTAGAAGGGGTCTCCTTACTTGTATTACAGAAGGTGCTTTCGCACATTAAACTACGAACAATTCTACCGATTTCGCCTGTTGTATTCGCTTTTGCATACCACAAAGGATAACAAACAAGCTGGACTCAGCGGAGTTGAGAGTCGGTCTGCCAGTAACACGCATAGCTCTTTGGCTGATACAGTTCTATTCTCCATTAGACGTACTGCCAATAAGTCCACCAAAAGCACCAAGTTTTTTTTCAGCCTATAGCACTTCCAGTGCTAGTTTCGATTTTCGACAGCGACGCCAGCTGATTATCAGCGTCCAGTGAGGCTGCGTCTTCAGATTTATCAATCTTACCGCTAACTTTATACAAGCTGACAGTTTACAAGATAGTTGAAGGTTAACGTTTGGTTTTTGAGATTTCTCTGTATGGATGTGACTGCTGCATGGAAGTGAGTAAACTAAGTTGAGCAGAGCAGCTGCTATGGAAGAAGAGCCTGTGGTGATCCTTCAATGCATACTGGGAACAACTTCGTAGCCAAGTTTGTCGGGTTGACAGTTTACAACACGAGTATTTCTAATTTGTTTGTAACTTTCCTTAAGTGGTCTATACCTTGTTCACTCTGTAGATTTGTTCTTTCTGGCATTAACGTACTCCCAGTTTCAGAAGAATTCCGACATCCTTCTAGCCTGACTACACTATTCGATAGATAGTGCACATGGCTCATTCATCAATGATACGCACGTGAAGGTAGCTTACGTATTCCTGCGGCGATCTCGGCGTATGTGGGATCGTTCATCTGACTACTCCACCGAAGGCCTTTTACGGGCTGTCGCACCAGACAGCTTGTACTTTTAACTCACGGACCTTGGGTCGTACCAAGTCATGCCTGTCGTGTCCTTCAGGCCACTGTTACGGCCCTGGTTACCGTGTGCACTATCAACATGCCGTCAAACTGCACTTTATTGTTTAAGGTCATACCGCAGCTAATTGCGTTTTTCAGAATGGCGCTGTTTCACCGGAAGACATCTGAAAGCCAGGCTCTCAATAGTTTTGGGCCGACGTTGAGCGATTGCGTCTACCTGTGGCAATTGGATAAAAGACCGGTTCAGTGAGGGGTAAGAATTAATCACCCTCACGGTCAACCGCGAAAATCAGAATAATCGATCCAGCGCACAAATACTCAGTTAGTAGAATTAAGGTTCATATCACCCTCGTTTGAACAGTCCTGCTCCTCTCCTGGTGCTATTATTCTGGTCAGTCCACGTCAAAGAGTAGAAGCGTCCATTCCCCTACCTGACAGCCGGGTCAATCGATCAACACAATAAGAACAGTCGCCGGCTAAACGTCTGAGCCATCTGGCGAACCAGCCCATAGCTCAAGTGTGAACATGTGCGTTTGTTCTAACGTGTCCAGCATTTGTTGGTCAGTTAGTGGTAACATGTTCGCCCCAAATGTCAAGTGTCCGGAGTTCTAAATACCGACAAAGTCACGGATATACGGTGCCGATTATTTATAAGAGGAGCAGAACTCGTACCCAGTGCTTCTCATCTTCGAAGTAAACTCACCTTACTAATCGAGCCAGGAGACGTGGAGGACAGTTCAAATGAGTGGTGTGAATGTGAATTGTACGATTCCGGCAACCATCTATCAGTTTGTGGCTAAAATCGTGTTGCGTGCACTGGCTATGTGCCACAGTAAGCCCAACGGTCATGCATTGCTCAAAGAAAACGCTCCTTCGAAGGGGAAACCTGGATGTACAGAACATTGGAAAGGCAATAGAAAAATACCCCTGCCTCATCGAACGCTTCCTTCAGCTCGGTTGACCAGTAAATAAAGTTTTGGTTCTGGATACACCCGGTTTCCCCTTCAGACTACGTTTGTTAACTATTTTCCTTTGGATATGACCTTAACTAAAAAGTAGATAACATGATGGGAAGGCTCGCGGAGACCTAGGTTAGGGCGATTGATTGAGGCTTACGGTGGACTTTTTTTTAGTGTGCTCTAGTATCCGTACTTCAGAAGTACACGCTCTGTGGCGTGAAACGACCACAGAAAAGTTTCAGAAAAGTCGTCGAATGAGGTAAATGAACCGATGTATATGATTAAATTCCTGTGGGAACTTATCGTCCACTTTTGTGTTGATCATCGTGATCATCATCGAAAGCAGCACAGCCGTAGCAATCATCACTATTGCTGCAGAAAAAGAGAGGGAAAGAGCAAAAACATGATGTCTGCGCCCCGAGAAAACAATGAGACGAACAAATCTGAGCCCCATATCGGAGTAAGGCACCACTACTAGGCTTGACCCAACGTCCTTTGCGAACCGCAACTAACAGCGGCAGGCAAACGTTAGCCATGCCGTCTGGCTAGAAAGTGATAACACAGACGTCGCCGATATCTGTTAATTTTCATGTTCTGTATGGGTCCTAGCTAATCACATGGACTTCAACCGGGACGGCGCGAAGGCACTCAGTTTGCTTATGACCGCTCTCATTTTGCGCGACCGTGTCACTGTCTCCTCTGCTTGAATTCCTCAGTTCAAAATGGGTGGTGGTTTGGGTGTACGTCGTACAGACCCTGTAGGGATAGTGCATACAGACGAATGGAATGTAAACCTTAATTACCCGGTACTTGAAAGTGAGAAGGTACTAGGACGAGCTGGTGTGTATCCAGTCCTCTTCAAAGAAGGCAGAAAATTATTCGTGACCCATCTGACAAAGCTTATCTGTATTACACAGAACAAAGAGGAAAAGTCTACAGAATGGAGCATGTCGAGATCCACAAAAAGGGTACGAGGATGCTGTGCGGAAACCACCGTGGCATCAGCCTGTTAGCTGTGGCATCGAAGGTGTTCTCTGGTCTTCTTCGAAGGTTGACTGAACAGAGAGAGAGAGATAGATCCGCGAAAACCGAGCATTCTGCAAGGAGATGCATCGGTCACATTTTCACGCTTCGACAGATTCTGTAATAGCAACACTGGTTCCAGCAACCAAAATGATTGTGTTCCTTGATATGAAAGCTGTCTATGAATTCATGGACCGTCAGGCATTGTCTATGGAGCAAAGGTCTTCCCCATAAATTCTTGACCCTCCATAAGTCATTGTACGCCGACCCCGCGGTTGTGTGAAGGTCTACAGGAAGCTCTCGCCTGGGTTTACCACATCAAGTGGTGTCAGGCAAGGCTGTTTTCTTTCACTTTTCCTCTTTAGCTTCGTCACTGATACAATTATCGAAGACCCACTACCAGCATCTAATGCCTGTGGGGTCAAGGTGCTCCCGGGGTTTCCGCACATAGGTATTGAGTACCCAGATGACATAGTTCTCCTTGAATCTGATCCGTGGTAATGCAAGTAATATTAAGTAATCTAAATAATTCTTCCTCACGGTTTGACATGTGCTTCACACCTGCAAAGTGTAAAGTGCTACTGCAAGACTGGGTGGGCTCCAACCTTATTCTCATTATTGCGGATGGGCCGATCGAGGCAGCAGACAAATTAGTCTACCTAGGCAACTGTGGTCTCGCGAATGATTATATTTCCATCCGGATTGGGAATATCAGAGCAGCTTTTGTGAACTTGCATCACGTGTGATGTAGGCGTGACATCGGATTATCTGTCGAGGGTTGAGTTTACAATGTTGTGATGAGTTCCATATTATTATGCGGGTCAGAAACCTGGGCACTGCGCGTCGGGGACGTCAAGAGTTTTTCGGTGTTTCATTATCGATACCTTCGGAGCATTGCCCTAGTCCGGTGGAAACAGTATTGCTGAGTGGTCTTTGATTATAGATGAACTGATCACGCGGCATAGGCTGCGCTGCCTCCATATGCAAGTTGACCGACTTCCTCGAAGAGTTCTTTGCGCACAACCAAGTGATGGGTGGAACTGAGCCTGGGGAGGTCAAACAATGACTTGGCAGCGAAGCATAAAAGCCATTAGCCGCACACTCAAATGCGCTGGTCACTGCCGTCTCTCTGAATGAGACCGCGAGACGGGGCACACCAATGGTTGGAGACATTGTCAGATATGGTCCAGTCATGCCCTCTGTGGTGCTCATACATCTAGACTGCTGCCTTCAATGCCTAGCTTGGCTCCTAATCTATCCAGTTAAAAATATCCACTGATAACCCTGTATTTACGCATCAGTTGTATCCGCTACCGCCTCCAATGCGCAACTATCTACTCCATCTCCCGAAACCACCGGTGAAGTAAACTGGCAGCTAGAACCACTGTCCGACAAGTACGCGATTCTTATAGCCGATGATGTATATCCTCCAACCGCCTTTGCAATTCTTTGTTATCTCTCACGGTCTAGCTTGTGATGGTCTGGTGAAATACAAGGGCATTGATAGAAAACCAACTAAACCGTTGTTGAGAATAACCCACCGATCAATATATAAACGTTTATCATATATGACATTTGATTAACTCAACGACGGACGGTCCGATTTTAAGAACTAACTTAAACAGTCTCCGTGCATTTTCGAATACAATGGCTTTTACTCTTACATGTTTTTTGTACCAGCACGCTTCCGTCCATACAAACGCACTGTTCGAGAAAACGTCTTCTGGATTGTCTGACCGCATGCTGCTCTGCGTCCGATGAGATACAGCGCCTCTCATTAAGAAGTGACAGTAGCAGTTCTGAAGTCCGATGGTTTCTGTTTGCGCAGGGGTAAGAGCTACAAGCAGAACCGTCGGCCTCGTGCAGACTAATCATTAGTTTGTCGCAGTGACGACTCTCCAAGGAGGCCACTCTTAGAGCTTATTGAGCTTCTGTGATTTGAATTACAAAAATTTTCTTCCGTCAAGTGAAGAACACATTCCGTGTGTTTTCCAGGAAAATAGGTGGAAATAGACACCGGACAGGGACGTGATCATAATCAGGTTGTGTATTTCCGGATGACCTGCAATCAAGAACGAAACCCCGCTAACAATAATTGACCGCGATGTGACCACTACGTTTGCTCAGCCCTAGAGGGGCGCCAAGTAGCACAACGGACCCAACTGTATTAAAACCAACTGCTACTGGGAAATAACTGTTGGTCGATACAAAGTTGCAAAATGTGCTTACCACAGTCAGTGAGTTTTGGATCTAAACAAAGTGCACCTCCGGGCAGGGTGGTTGGGTGCTGATACGGCAAATCTTTCACTGAATCGGAGCTGCAATTGGTTGGTGGAATAATGGCTGAGATCCAGGTCGGATTTGTGATCAGCAGTTGTCAGACCTCTGGACGCCTGGGCATAGTTGAGTGACACGAACGATTTCAGAGGTACCGAGTAGGGTGCTACATGGCATATTTTGGTGCTCGATGTAGACCTGGGATAGCAGGATCAAGGGGCGCATAGGCCTGTTTGAAACCATCAGCAAGCATGCAATCCTTCGCTTTTCCGAATGGCTTAGTGACGTGCCTGCAATTGAATTCCATGAAAGTTAAGAGCGAATAAGGAAGAAAACATAAAGGCATCAGTAGTCACATGTTTTAGCCAATACGGCCACACGCATACGTCTATTTAGATGACACGACTGAGTTCACCCGGCGATGGCCGATGTGGCACAAACGCCCTTTTGACAGCATATTTCATGGTTGTATGTGGACTGAGGTATTCTCAGAGCACCCGTACATAGAAATGAGGACAAGTCAGGTTATCAACCAAAGCCCTCGTCTCAAATCCTGACCTCAGAGCAGTGATGGCTGGCACAATACTACAGGAAGTCTGACGTTTTAGGGAATGGGGTATCACAGATATTCCAATCCACGAAATGGAAAACCAACAGACTGTTTGACGAGCCTGTATCAACTGACCCACCTGGTAGCAGAAACGTTGTGGATGCTCCTCTAATATATACCACTGGGTTACTAAAGTTCGCAATCCATTGAACCATGATAAGATCCACTCTCTTGGCAACGGTAGGTGAATGGTGAACAGTCTATGTGTATATTTAGTGTACACACTTGAAGACCGGTAACCTGAGTAGTGGTCTTGTTGCTGTATAGCTGATAGAGAGAGATGAAATTTCCCACCTGGCAATGAAGTTAATCGGTCCTGAGAAGCCGAGAAGTATTGTGCAGGTGTTTCATCTTCACTGAGAGCCACTGGTAATGCGTATTTCACGAATCCCCCAAAAGCTTAAATCCGTAACTTTCTACTTCATACGACAGAACTCAACCGCCCAGCTACGACAATGTGCGTAGTGTGCGCAAGAAATACACAGAACCATCCATCTGGAGGTTTGCAGTTTTTCATGGCAAGCTTACTTGTAAGTGGTATGACAGGAATTAGGTGCAATCTACGGACAGCGGGCAACTAATTTCACCTGGTTGGGGGCACATTTTCACTCGAGGTTTGTGGATTTTAATCAACCCTCCCTATAGTACTTGCGGATAACCATATCAAAAAATTTTGAACTCTCCGAAACGACAATTCATGACAGCCTTGGAGTTGCACATTATGCTTAAAGACCTTACGGTTTTCACCCGGAGGATCCCATATAGGATTTCCATAATACGGTGTAAATTATTTGCAAGTGAGAGTATAATTACAGTCCATCCTCTGCTCACGCAGCTCACATCAGGCGGTCTATTTTTAGCTGAACAATGGCGAGTTCGAACCACATGGGGATTCATAAGGCACGGGCTGCTCATAATTCCGAACAAGGATGAACGGCCCTAAACTATTGGTTGGTTAGTCTAAAATAAATTCCAGATCTTCTCATCTGTTTGTTAGATATTGCAATTCGGGTTAACATGAGTGTCAAGTAGATTATCTTCGTCCGACCAGTGTGTGTGTGGCTGTCTCACGGAGCATTCCGGTAAGGGAATCATTATGAATAGTCTGAAATCGAAGCTCGAGCATCGCATGAGCCTAGAACGATGCGTTGTTCCAAATGTAGTGGAATAGGATTGATTAAGGCTAACTGTGATTTCTCCTAATCCAGCCCTGTCAATGTCATCACATTCGGATATAACAAACAGATAAATAGTTCTACATGTGCTCAACGAACTTCAGTGCTGATTAGGCCATGCTCCAGGGGTACGTCCGTACCATTAACTTTTGTGTAACTACTGGCAGCGCATTCCAGTGGGAAGCAGATGGTATTTAATCTTGAATCCCCAATATCTTGACCAACCTAGTTCCCAAATACTGGTTTCTGAAATTTGATTAGGTGAGTGAAACTTAAATTCCTAAAGAAAGAGTAAATTTAGTCCATTTATGTTATTTCGTATACCCTCAGAGTATAATGCCATTCCCCGAAGAAGGTACGGTATACGACTATCGTTTCGACGATGCAGGACTTCTCCGAATGGACGCTCGCGATTTTGACGATGATGATGTGCCAATAGCTGAAAAGAAGGTAAGTACTGTGTTGAGAAGGAGGCCATAAAGGGAGACGATTCTATGCAGGAATCCATAGATATGCTCAGCTTTACAGTATTCAAAGAAAGCGAAGGTATAAAATTATTCTGGAGGAATTTTACAGCTTTGCAGCAGCGGCAAAAAAATGTTGTGATAACATTGCAAACAGCGATTGTTTGATCACCATAATGGCAATGTGGCCATTTTTGACCACAGACTGTTTCTGGAATCGCGGAATGGTTAAAGAATGCGCCCTAACATATATGAGCTGCTTTTGACGTTTGGGAATGCTTTGAACTGCTGTATTCGGGGAGTTTCACACTTTTAGCGATCACCACATATGACGCTGTTACACGAGGAGTTCAAATTGGCGATAGCAAATCCGCGCATTCTCTACACTTGCAGTTTGACATCAAGATCACAGGTTAACCCAAGTCATTGAAATGGTCGTGCACTAAGTGCCTAGTCTAGAATCAAATTAGCTTGTCTATGGGAACGAAATTCTCATTGGTAAATCACCCCACACTTTTGTATTCACTGAAGAACAATATAGTTTTATGACAGTTTTATGATTTAAATCAGATGGTGAATATTTCCGTCTCAAGGTTTGCATCGACTGTTTCCACCATGAGTCTTAAGTAGTTCTAGTGGATAGTGAGCCCCCTTTCGTGAGATGTCAGAATGCATAAAATTCTGTACCAAGCCCAGTGACAGTCCGTACCCAATATCTGCGTATCGGGTCGCCATGCTTATCGTTGCACATGAATGGTTAACGAAAGATATAAAAAGTCCTCTGTTTGCTATGCAGCATGACAAAATATTCAGATTTCCTGGCGCATTGGGTTGCGATCTGCATAAACGGCGGGTGCCCGGGGATTAACTGAAGTACCAAGTACGATTTATTCAGTAATTCGCCACTAATTATTTTGCCACTTATGAAATTTTCTGTTTACGAGATTCGTAGGTTCCATGAGGTTTGGCTTTGATCAACAGATGAGCTATGCTGAGTCCAAACTTCATATTTGACAGTCCTGGCGACGCAGCACTGTCTAGGACACATCCTGCCCGCCGTGAAATGACCTAAGATGAAAGTTGGTACTGGGTATTCCAAGTATTGTGCTCAATAACCTCGAGAAGATTTCAGTTTGGAATGCAAAGCAACTTAACAGTCCCGTGAGGTTACACGTAATTTACCCATCTGGATGAAGGCTATTTTTAAAGCACAAAAATAGAAGGTCATTACAGTTGGATGCCTCGGGTGACGTATTATAGGCGTTATATGTTTTGATTTTGAGAAACTTAGATTCCTCATTATCTCTTACCGCGCAGATGAAGAAGTATCATAGGAAAATTCACCTGCAAAAATGCAATTTTAGTCGAAAATAAGGGAGTTGCTACACTAATGACTCAGATGCTCGTCGTTTGGTTTCTGTTAGTTCAACTTTAGAGATTTGCCAAGGGTACAAAATACTCTTGTGTACCAAAAGTTCCAATAAGCTCCAAAAATCCTCTCTGAAATTTTTCTTGCGCAGATGAAATGGGTTCATTGGATGGCCAATATGTCTGAGGTGAATGTTCCATCGGATATTCGCTTTTCCGATATCATTATCCCAACCATCGACACTGTCCGATGTGGCCATTTGATCGAAATGTTGTTGGTAGCCAAGAAACCTGTCCTATGTGTCGGGCCAACAGGGACTGGGAAGACAATGACCATCATGAACAAACTGACACGCAATATGCCGAAGGAGTACATACCAGAGTTTATGATATTCAGTGCCAAAACCAGCGCCAGACAAACACAAGAACTCATTGATGGGAAACTGGACAAGCGTCGGAAGCAAGTTTATGGTCCCCCGATGGGCCGTTACATGATATTCTTTATTGACGATCTGAATATGCCAGCACTCGAAGTATTCGGAGCCCAACCTCCAATTGAACTGATTCGACAATGGATGGACTTCGGTGGATGGTACGACTTGAAGACTATTGGGGAATTCCGAAAACTGGTTGATGTCAACTTCATCGGTGCCATGGGTCCACCGGGTGGTGGACGAAATCCTGTCACTCCACGTCTAATGCGACATTTCAACTTTCTGGCCTACAACGAATTGGATGTGCAAAGTATGCAAACCATATTCGGAACGATTCTCAAGTCTTGGCTTAACCGGCTCGGTCCTGATAAACCACCAGCTCTTCTCTTGCCCCATGCGGATGCTTTGGTTCAGGCCACAATTTCCATGTACACCACAATTCAGTCACAACTGTTGCCCACACCAGCCAAAAGTCACTACACATTCAACCTGAGAGATCTTTCCAAGGTATTTCAAGGCATGCTCATGATGGAACCGACTAGTTTGATTGGTAGCTTGGAACAGCTACTTCGCCTCTGGTTCCACGAATCAACACGTGTATTCCAGGACCGGCTGGTAAACGACACAGATCGCGACTGGTTCCGTAATTTGATCAACGACAAATCGAAAGCAGTGTTTGAGCTACCTGTTTCGGAATATGTCACGAACGAACCGTTGCTCTACGGCGACTTCCTGACGGCTGCAGCAAGCGATGTGTGGAAGTACATCGAAATGACTGATCATGCACAGGTTAGTCGATCTAAGGGCGCACTTTTATCGGTAGGTTAACAATGCGTTGAATTTTAATTGCAGGCTATATTCCGATACTGGAATCATGTCACCAGGTTCGAAAACTCGTTGTGCTATATTTTTAGCAAGTTAACCGACTTGATCCCTCGTCGGTTGCCGTTTCCAGGAGCATACTGATACGACTGTCTGTGGTCAGTGCTGAAGCAAGGCAAGCTAGCATCTGCCTTGAAAATTTTGTGCACAATGTTCCCGGTTCATTTGGGGTTGAAAGGAAGATTTTAAACACAGAATATTACAAACATAACAATCATCCTTATTGGGAGTTAGTGTGTATCTCAAGACTCTTTTGGACGATTCAAAAACGAAATCTGGTTAGTGGTTGAACACCACATCATTCAGACACAGTTGGCTGACCAGCAGTGTGAATGACTTCCACGTAATCAGGTCAAAGCGCTACCGTTGTCCGACCACTCAGTTCAGACACTGATTTGGCAGCGAGGTATAAAAGCCATTACCAGCAAACTCGGCTACTGTGGTCACTGCCATCTTCCTGGCTGGGAACCCCGAGACGGGCCACATCAATGGTTAGAGACATTGTCAGACATGGCCCAGTCGCGCCCTCAATAGCGCTGGTGCATCCAAGCTATCTCCTCCAATGCATAGCTCCCTTCCCAATCCCCTCACTTAAGGGTCCACTGACAGTGCTGTATTTACGCACCAATTTATCAGCTCCCGCCTCCACTGCAGAGCTACCTACACCATCTCCCCAAATCACCAGTGAACGAAACTGTGGCAGCTATAACCACTGTGGGACAAGTAGGCGGTTCTTACAGCTGACAATGATGGTGATGATGACTGAGTTTTTAACTCATCTGACCGACCTCTCGACTGACGACTACGCAGAAGGAATGCCCATGCATCCGGTAGGATAGTTCTCTTCTGAGCGGTTTGTAAGTATTGGGGAAATTTTGTGATGCATTCCCAACTGGAATTAAAAAAAACTCCGCAGTATCCACAAATTACGGAACTACTCATGAATTTTTTTAACAAACACACATACTGAGGTTGACTCCCGTCCACTTTTTCTAAGTAGCAGGAACTGACCAGTAGTCACCAAAAATAGATATGTAATGAATATCTGTTCAGTACCATTCTGTGTCAAAATGTCTTCTGCTGCACCAGGTACTACAAGTGATCGAGGAAAATCTGGACGACTACAATCAGATTAACACCGCCAAGATGAACCTTATATTATTTATGTATGCAGTGGAGCATATATGTCGAATCGCTCGCATTATCCGACAACCGCAAGGCAATGCCCTTCTCCTTGGCATGGGTGGTAGTGGTCGCCAAAGCCTCACACGTCTAGCATCTCACATGTGAGTTACGCTTTTCTGTTCTTTTATATACAGTGTTTAGCAGAAGAAGCAGATTCATCCCATGATTATGGCTTTGCCCAACAATCACTTTGGTAATCACTTTCTGTTTACTGTGCATTACAGTCACTAATAAAAAGATAGAGATATGAAGTTCGCGCCTCACTGTCTCTTATTTTGTGAAAATGAGGTCACTTTGCCACTGGTGTCCAAGCGAAAAGTGGGAATAGTAATTCCGAAAGTAATTAAGTAAGTGATTCAGAAAGTAATAGAGTAACGGAGATTAACGGCGAGTTCGCTAGAAGTGCTCGATACCATCTAATTTTGACAAACCAAGCTCAGTACATTGGAGTGCTTGCAAATTATTCTTGTCGGAAGCTGGTGAAAGGTGAAGTGAACAGAGATAGGCTTTTGTACTGATTCCAAAGTGTAGCCTTGCATTTCATTGTAAAAGCACGCCGCCTCCGGGGTTTTGATGCAGATGTGCTTTACCGACGTTTCAGTAATCGATCACCCTGTAATGACACTGAAAAGCAATAAAGGAAAAAATATCGGTTCGCTCCTGGAGACTCATTTTATTAAGCAAAGTCGCTGCATTTCTAGTAGTGCACAAACAACGTCCTGGATGCTGTTCCAAATCCTGCATTGGCTGTTCGATTTAACTTGGGTATGACTGCTTCGTCTCCTGGTTGGTTCCTTAGAGTCTTGTGACAGACGGTTATTGTTTGTTCGCCCGGTTATCTGTATTGCTGACCAAATAAAACAACTGAAGCTTGTTGAGTGGATGACGTTGGTTTGTGCGGACCTTCAACTGTACTGGAATAATGAGAGAATTGATTGGTCGGCAGGCTTTGAACCGGATTCAGACACTCACTAGCTGATCGTGTTGTCTTGTTATCCTCTTCAGGCTTTGCATCACTTGCTACAATCCCCCCCGCACCTAGAAACCCCTTACAAAATTACATTACACTAGCTGCTTCATTAATGTGACAGTGGATTCATATGTTAGCGTTAACACTGCTTGCTAATCTGGGCATTATTCTGAATTTTCCTAATCCCACTCGCGCCGTTTGTTTTGTGATCCATTATCTACCGCTACTTTGGTTCTATCAGATACAAAAAATCACCCTCTTATTTCTCCTAGGGCTGAATATGAGTGCTTCCAGATAGAATTGTCAAAGAACTATGGATTCAGTGATTGGCGTGAGGATTTGAAAAAAATTATGATGACCGCTGGAATCGAGGACAAGTCTGTTACTTTCCTGTTTTCGGACACACAGGTAGGTTGAATATGTGTTGGCGACTTAAACAACTAAACTTAAACGAATTTATTAGGATCATGTTGCTGCTAAATCTCGGATTACGCTTAAGATTGATCCGCATTCAGCCTTGTCTGGTCCTCGGCGCTGTCCATCCCTCAGCAATCAGCGTATCAGTTTTTCCTTTTTGCAAAGAACAGCAAAACACAATGACGCCAAAGTCATTTCGTGATCCAACCCGATGGTGACTGAGTTTTGGTTGATTTTTAGTACCTTCCAGAATATTATTCTGGTGCGTAGATTTGAAGAACGCGTCCCCATGATGACTGATGTTGCACGCAATAAGCACTAGACTAGGTTTTACGGGTTCGTTGCTTAGATCTCCAGCTTCATGCATGTTCAGTTCTGGTGCCCGCGTCCAATCTTCACAAGGAATGGACAGGAATGAACAGTTATTAGGTTTTACGGGTTCGTGCTTAGATCTCCAGCTTGATGCATGTTCAGTTCTGGCGCCCGCGTCCAATCCTCACAAGGAATGGACAGGAATGAACAGTTCTCCATGAGATTAAATATGTTACCCGGTCTGACCAACACTCAGGAAGGGTCCCCTGGGTGAGTGTGATCTCTCGCTGAGGAGAAAAATGTAGCCGATGTCGGGCACGGCTGATTACCTCTAGAATCTAATGTTTGCTCTGCCATTAGGATTTTAAATTTTAGTTTCGAACTTGCAATTTTTCACCCAATAGGCCTGTATTCATTTAAATTTCTAGGTTGAACCGCCTGCATATAGGAGTATGCTCATGTGTAGAACTTAGGTGTATGATACTGAAACTGGAAGATGGAAAAACCAAAAGTAGTGGGAAGAATGTTGTGCATCAGTTGATGCGGCAGGTTTCCCAAATTAATGATACGGGGAAGCTTTCTTTATGCAGTCAAATGTGTTTTCATCTCTATCCAAATGAAAGGGAAGCTCCGTGTAGAATGCACCTCTTTAGGGTTACAAACAAGAGAAGTTCAAAAGTGAGACACATCTTGACCAGCGTTCCTAAAACAGATTTCCTCCAAAAGAATTTCGTAGCCATTGATTCGGCTCGATTGCCAAAATACACTCTAGTGGAAGCTGAAAAGGGGGCGATTTGGATCTAACCACTGACCACCTTTCGTTTCGTACTCACTTGTGAGTGTGAGCAACTGAGCAACAGTGAGTTTGGATGAACGTGTTGTACTCGTTCCCGAGGGCTCCGTGTTAGAAAACGTGTTGTCTATAAAAAAAACCCAGAATATTCGGTCATTTTTATAAGCTCCCAACACGTTCGCTAACGCACCCCAGTGACATCTCGAAAGGATTCGTAAAGCCTCGTTCAGCGATCAGTCTTTGTCAAGGCCTCAACGCACGAACCATATAGGGGGGCTTGAGTGCCGTTCAGGCAAGCCTCAGCTGAACGCCCATGCTATAGTGTGAATGAAAATGTCATGCATTATATGAGTTTGGCGGATCTCTTGCAAGCTTCCAATCAAACGTTTTCTCCTATTCGTTGTTGACCCCCTGTTGGCCATCGGAACCATGGTCGATTGGCTAGTGCGTATATTCCCATCGAATATCAGTGTAGAAAAATTGTCTCACAGAAATGGTAGACTTTAGTGTCGAGATCCGCTTCGACTTGGGAAGGCCCGTAGTTTTTTACCTTAACAACTTTCAATATCGTCCACGGTTAACTCCACGTTTGAGTGGCAGATCTAGACTAGAATTTGACTCAATAATTGAAATTTGGTTTTGTTAAGACAGGTTTTGAATGACAGATTGGTTCACTTCGTTTCGTTTCAGATCAAGTCTGAGTCTTTTCTGGAGGACATCAACAATTTATTGAATGCTGGCGACGTTCCTAACATCTATACACTCGATGATTTAGACAAGATCTACGATGCGATGAAGATGATTGCGGCCGATCAGGGACTCCAGCCGACCAAGACCAATCTGTTCAATTGTTACACAAAGCGTGTGCGCGCCAACCTGCACACCGTAATTACCATGAGCCCTATTGGAGAGATATTCCGTGCTCGTTTGCGACAATTCCCTGCACTTGTCAACTGCTGCACAATCGATTGGTTCAGTCCATGGCCTTCGGAGGCGTTAGAGTCGGTTGCTCTGAGAACATTGAAGCAGATGCCTGAGCTAGATGTGGATGATAGCACGATAGAAGCCATGGTTAAAATGTGTATCGATCAACACCAGTCGGTGGTGCGTAATACGGATCTACTGCAGAATGAGCTGAATCGACATAACTACGTAACACCCACCAGTTTTCTCGAATTACTTGGGGTGTTTTCGAAGATCTACGGTTTGAAGAAAGAGGAACTCAAGACTGCGCGTAACCGCACCAAAATTGGTTTGGATAAGCTGCTGTTTACTGAAGAAGTGGTATCCAAACTACAGGAAGAGCTCGAGATCATGAAACCGGAATTAGAAAGAGCAGTAGAAGAATCCAAGGTCACCATGGAAGAGATTGCTCGTGATTCAAAGATTGCTGAGGAGACTCAATCAGTTGTGGCACATGAGGAACGTCAGGCGATGAAAAAGGCCAAGGAATGTCAGACTATTCGTGATGACGCCCAGCGTGACCTTGATGAAGCAATGCCCGCACTCTACGAGTCATTGGAGGCGTTGAAGTCACTGAATAAGAACGATATCACTGAGGTGCGTGCTATGATGCGCCCACCGGAAGGCGTCCGTCTAGTGATTGAAACTGTGTGCATAATGAAGGACGTGAAGCCGAAGAAGGTGGCCGGGGACAAGCCGGGTGTTAAAGTGGACGACTACTGGGAGCCTGGAAAAATGCTCCTTCAAGATCCTGGGAAGTTTTTGGATTCATTGTTGAACTACGATAAGGATAATATTCCAGACGCAATAATAGCTAAAATAAAACCTTACATTGAGTCCGAGAGCTTTATGCCTGCTGCGATTGCTAAAGTTAGCAAAGCATGTACCAGTATTTGTCTCTGGGTACGTGCAATGTACAAGTACCATCATGTGGCGAAAAACGTAGCCCCAAAACGGGCGGCACTACAGGCTTCAGAGTTGGAGCTAGCTGAAACAGAGAAAATACTGAAAGAAGCTCGCAGTCGTTTAAAAGCATGCGAAGAACGCATCGCATCACTTCAAATCAAATACGATGAATGCATACGTCGACAGCGCGAATTAGAAGATAAAAGTCAACTTTGCGAAGCGCGTCTAGTTCGGGCCGATAAGCTAATCGGTGGACTGGGTAGCGAAAAGTTGCGGTGGCAGGATTCGGTTGTGAAATTTGATCAGCTGCTTGATAACCTGGTTGGTAACGTGCTGTGTGCTGCTGGATCTGTTGCTTACTTTGGCCCGTTCCCAGGCAAGTATCGTGCTGACATGTCTAATGAATGGGTAACAAAATTACGAGGACATGCTGTTCCGCACACCACGGATCCATCACCTACCCTCGTCCAGACATTCGGGGATCCTGTAAAATTGCGCAACTGGCATATATTTGGTCTTCCGAAAGACACCTTATCCATAGAAAATGCATTTATTGTGCAATTTTCGCGTCGTTGGCCGTTATTCATTGACCCACAAGGTCAAGCTAATAAGTGGATCAAAGCTCTAGGATCGGCTGACGGTATGATTGTTCTCAAGATGTCTGACAAGGACTTTTTGAGGAGTTTGGAAAATACCATACGATTTGGTAAGCCGTGTCTCCTAGAGAACGTGGGTGAGGAACTTGACCCAGCATTGGAACCCATTCTCCTGAAACAGACTTTCAAACACCAGGGAGCGACAGTCATCAAGTTGGGTGACGCCATAATCCCCTATCATAATGACTTCCGCTTCTATATCACCACCAAACTTCCCAATCCGCACTATAAACCAGAAGTTTCCACCAAGGTTACTCTGGTCAACTTTACCTTGTCACCAGACGGATTGGAAGATCAGTTACTCGGCTTGGTGGTTGCTGAGGAACGACCTGATTTGGAAGAAGCAAAGAGTCAGCTAATTGTAAGCAATGCCAAGATGAAGGAAGAACTGAAAGAGATTGAAGACAGAATTCTTGAACGCCTCAGTGCAACGGAGGGGTCACCTGTGGACGACATCGATTTGATCCAAACACTAGAGGCTTCAAAGCTCAAATCTAGTGAAATACAGGCCAAAGTTGTTGCAGCGGAGCAAACAGAACATGATATTGACGAAACCCGTAGTAAATATATTCCTGTCGCCGTTCGTACTCAAATCCTATTCTTCTGCGTGGCCGACCTTGCAAATATTGATCCGATGTATCAGTACTCATTGGAATGGTTTGTCAACATTTTCCTCCACGGAATTAGAAATGCAGACAGAGCTGGTGAGTACTCACTGCACAAAATGTTATATAAGTTTTGTGCTGGGAGGATAGTGGTGTGTTCGATAGCTAATAGGTGTTCATTGATGAGATGATTATTCTTTGGTAAGTCCTTTTCGGAGGTCCACGGCGTGATAGATCCGTTACGAAGGTGAGTAGTAAGCAGTAGAGCCGCTTGGAAGTCAAAATCACAGCATTTGTGACCACATCGGATTTTCGTGGGATTCACACGAGTTGCTAGTTGATTTGGTACACAAAACTGTACTTCAGACTTCGGTGTGGTGCTTCAACGTGTATTTTCACCGGCTCGATTCCGGCCGACGCTAATCATACGTGAACCATTGGGTATTCGAGCAACCAAGTGAGGTGGTGTGTGTACCAACCAACGGATACACCATTAGGTATTTCTGGTGTTAATGGCCGTGGAAGACTTGTAAAATGAACCACAAAATGGCAAAAAGCTCCACAGGAAGTTTAACCCCAGAAACGATGATTTGTTGTGTGTTCCTTCGCGAGTTTTGTGAGAACCCTAGGATTCTATACATATTGATTAGTGAGACCTAGAGCAGCGTCAATGGCCCGCTGTGGATGCACTGATGAGTATTTTACCATTCTCTAGTAACAGTCAAAAGCAGTCCTGTTTATTCAGTCATTCATTTCGAACCATTGTTTCCTTCCAGATAATGTGCCCCAACGAGTTCAGAATATCAACAACTTCTTCACCTTCAGCCTCTACTCCAATGTCTGTCGGAGCCTCTTTGAAAAACACAAACTCATGTTTGCATTCCTGATCGCTATTCGAATTCTCCAAAACGGAGGTTTCATCAATGCGGTTAGTTTCTAGCCTACTTGCACACGATGATTCCCTCTGTTAAAATTAAAAGTGATATTTTCTGCGGAGATGGATTATTTATGCATAAGTGCCGATGATGTCATGCTGTCGGTGATTTTGATTACTTTATGCTAACTTGGGGACGCAAACCCAGATCTCACTTGTGCGTCAGCCATCTGGAAACAAACAGATCTGTCGTGGACAAGCCCTCTTATGAGCATCGAAACCGGAAGGAATTACTAAATCACTCTGTTTAATTTGGTCAACATCAACGAGTGAAAGAAACAATAACCACATGTGGCAGTCATTCTGCATCAGTTTTCTTTGACTCTCGTGATTAGTTAATCTGCTCAAGATTTGTCTGGTGGGAGAGTGAGCGTTGAATTTTCCAAACTAATCAGTTGTAAAGACACTATTAAGTTTTAATTAAAAGACAAACTGAGTAGCTTTGCCTCCTTGTGTAGTCACTTGCATTCTCATGCTGGCATAGTATGTTGGTTCTACGACAAAAGGTTTGTTAGAGGGAATACCTGAGAGGTGATTGGAAGAAACCTAGCTCAGGTGCGGTTGCGTCACAGCTCACCGAATCTGATTATATCATATACAAGGAGCACACCTTCCAAGTCATAAACCGAGTACCCTTGAACCGTCAAAACCGATCAGATGCAGGCTATTATCCGACTCCATGACCCGTAACCCTGTGCTCAAAAGAATACCGAAAATCAATTGATGTGTGAGCAACCTTGTTTGACATCGACATAATTGCGTTGAATCTGTAAACCATTGTATCACCTACCATTCATTTAAAAAAAATGTACCCGTGGATCCGTCCACACGCAGATGTGATTGCTGTACCGTACACATTTGCAATGTATTAATCAAGAAAACCGCCCATAGAAAAAAAGCTTCGTTTGCCATCTTTGTCCTTACGAGAAACTTGTCGAAAAATGTCAACTGTAAAGGGAATGATGACAGCGAAACCTGTTGTCGAAATTGAGTCTTCGAGGTGCCAGCGCTTCACCATTTTTGTAGATGTGATTTTATGACGTCGACCAACTTCATATATGTCCGCTAACTTGTTTGAATTTTGCTCCCTTTCTTTAGGAAGAATATCGTTATTTGTTGGCTGGTGGAACCACAAAACCCAGGGAAGTTCCTAATCCAGCACCCGAGTGGATCTCTGACCGCATGTGGGGAGATGTGCTTACTCTAACTGCACTGCCGAAGTTTGCGAGCCTCCCAGAGAGCATAACCTCAGAGAAGGATGGCTTCAAAGCCATATTTGACTCACCAGAGCCCCATCGTGCCCGCTTTCCTGATCCATGGCAAGACGAACTGGACAGCTTCCAGCGCATCCTTTTATTGCGATGTCTGCGCGCCGACAAAGTGACCAATGCAATGCAAGACTTTGTTACTCATCATCTAGGCCAGAGGTTTGTTGAACCACAAACCACCAACCTACCAGAGGTATTCAAAGAGAGTTCACCTGCGGCGCCACTCATATTTATCCTATCACAGGTTAGTAAGCTTAGAACCCTGAGATGTACCAGTCAAGCCAGTTGTCTCGTAGGTTTTATGAATGCGCTCTGTAATTTGGCACCGAAAGCTCAAGTACATTTCAACTGAAACGATCCTTTTACCAGGCCTATGGACTGCAAACTATCACTTTTTCCGTGAGAATTATTAATTATCCATATAAAGCAATGTGGCCTCTCTCCGACGGCAAGATTTTCAGAATGGGTCAAGAGCTTGTAAGACCATGATTCTCAACCGAGTAATTTAGTGTTGTTCTTTATGCCAAACATTCTGACAGTACGGAGACAAATAGTATAGTGTAAGTGAGTAAAGAGGTGAAACTCCTGGGTGCAAACACAAAACAGTCCTTGAGAAGAGTCAAAGCCAATCTACCGCGGTCACCCATTAGGCGCTTTATCAATTTCAATGCTGATTTCACGTTCATGGCCATTTTTGTAGTGTATCAGGATGTGAAAAGCTGATAAATCCTTTGAATAGATGAGAATGGATGTGGCTACAACAAACGAACCTAAGCCAGTGTTTAGACAATGGGGATTATAGACAATATTGTGATCTATGTGAAAAAGCTTGTTTTTGATGTTATGCGTAGCAGAACTTCCATTCTGTGCGTACACTTTCTTTGCATGATATATTCTTTCCATCGGTTGTAAGCAATCTTCTCTAGGCTTTTTGTTTCACTGTTCTCATTAGTCGTCATTCGGGTCTTCAATAGAGAGCTCGTTCCTTAATTGAAGCCACTCTGCGCCGAAAAGTCGAGAATGCTGTAAAGCTGTTTCATTCTTATCTGGATTCACCGGCAGTTTGCATCTCACGAAATTCCAGGGGCTTTTGAACCCACACTGGTTGGATGCTGAACCGCTCGGCTACGAACAGCTAATCAGCAGTACACTTAGAAGGGACATATCACCACTTATCCTTCAAT
>NW_008751729.1:563348-586987 GCF_000715545.1 Opisthorchis viverrini
GTGCACGCACTTATAAGGGACATATCACCACTTATCCTTCAATCACAGAATCCACATCACCTGGTTACGTGTTGACTTACTGCTTGAGTGACGAACTCTCAGATGGGAGGTTCACGCAATGTGTGTTATTCTACCGTCTAAGCTATAAGTAGTCATGTAGTACTTTTCGGCTTCTCAACGTGGATTGGGTTCACCTACGGAACGAAATATCCATTGAAAGTTACAAAATCTACTGACACCAACAGCATCTTTGAGAGTGTGACGCCTCATCTGGATATTGGGAAAACGAGACTGCTCTTGCAACATGGAGTTCTTTCATATTATGAACTGTGAACACATACCGACATTCATCGTGACTACTAAACAGGGTTGGCGGATTCATTTTACAGGTACCATGCCCACAGTTTTGGTTGCCGTTGTAATAAATTATTTTGAAACAGGGCGCGTATATTTTAACCGTGAATCTTGTTTCCCATCTGCCCTGCAATCAACACACATTTGATGAAGTGTTGTAGAAATTGGATTTATCAGGGAGAAGGCATCTTTGCTTCAGATTACCACGTTCAAAAATGTGTCCATCGGTATTGGGGAATACGCTATCGTATGGCTGTTCGATGGTAACATGGGGACAGTCGATACCATCGCTGCAAGCAGGCTCGTAAAGAGAAATTTTGTCCCATAAAACGCAAACATTATGTACTTTAAAAGCTCGAAACTCCAGGAACCAACTGCCTGTTGAAAGGAGTGACCTGTCATTCCTCCTTGGTGTTTACGTAAGGCCGAAGAACTAAGGAGACTATTTTCGTAGCGAGTTTCCAAATGCTCGATCTCTATTCTGATATCTGCATACCGATTTCTGGGGATATTGTCAACTTTAATGTTAATAAAATCACTTAACTATAGTAAAACATGATCGTAATAACCCTGAGTAAAGCGCAACTGTAATGAGACCAAAGCGTTAATTTGGCGTTAACCACACACCGGAGTATCCTAGTAATGATGATTCGATCAATGTTTCGGACTACTATCGTTGACTATAACTTTGTGGCTCATGAAAGTGGTATCAACGCGAATGCCAGGTTTTCTCCCCCAGGTTTTTCCAGTAACCATCTAGGAAGGCAAATCGTGGAAGTGTGCACTTTAACCGGTGTTTCTGTTCACACTCACTAATGAGTAGTGTGAATTCAACCGAATTCGGAACATCACGTGAGTGCAAAGAGTTCCAAAGCGATAGGAAGGAATAGCAATCAGTGACATTCTAGTTGACTCAGTTTCTTTACCACCTTTCGCTAGCCTTTGTTAGGAGTGTTTATTTCTGCTATTTTTCTTCTGTTGTTTAGGGTACCGATCCAGCCTCGGATTTGTATAAATTTGCCGATGAGATGCGTTTTGGTGGGAAAAAACTTTCTGCCATCTCACTTGGTCAAGGTCAAGGGCCCCGAGCCGAAGAACTCATGAGAGCCGCCATGGACCGTGGCATTTGGGTTTTCTTCCAGAACTGTCACCTAGCGCCATCATGGATGCCAGTTTTGGAGAGGTTGGTGGAACAAATTGATAAAGATAGGGTAAGCGGATATTATGGTTGTTTAAACCCCCATCTAAATCAGTCCGTGAGACATGCATATTTACTTCCATACAGCCACAGCTGGTTCACAATATCTTTTCTCGCATCCAGTCATCGCAGCTTGTTTTCTGTGTCTGCACTTGACCATAAGAGGTACACAGCATCAAACACTGTAAATGGGTATACAATTTTGCCCTGTTTCTTACCAGCCCCACTAAGTAATTCACGTTCATTTGTTACTGAGGGGAATAAGACCTGGTATTGCAAGACAACAGGTAGTTATTGCTGTATACCCGTCCGATTCAAGAAGTGGATCGTTCAGAATAGCTCAGAGATACAGATTTTTGTTGCCAAAAAGGATCTACTAATGATTTCCCGATTACCCTTTTCTAAGCTTATTCAACCCCGTGGAGTATCATTCATTCGTGTTATCTAACCACACTATGCGTAAGAAATGATGCAGTCGAACTGTTGAGTTTTTGCTGGTAGCGAAGGCGCTTCTACAAATTCCTTCATATCATGTACTGCTCTGGCATGGTTCTATGGCAGTGAGGAATCAGTGTTCTCATCTGGTGTTGCAGTAAGTGATAATGATGATACATTGTTTTGTTCACTTGGTCAGTAGGTGAAGGTCACCGCTGCGACATCAACCGCATCAGAAACAGGCTAGACCCATACGCTTGATAAGAATAACCCTCATTAATCAGAAATCCACTTTGAGACCAACCGCGAATCGTTTCTGACAAAATCGATGCAAATTGCTTGTTCTCTTCTAACCCCCTGGGCCTTGCTACAGTAGAAGAAGGTGCAAAGCAATGGGTCACTGTCTTAAATACAGACGCTCCTCCGCATAAGACTCATGTGGAGATCCAGACTTCTTTTTTGCATTGGTCTTGAGTGTCAAACAGATAAAATGCTACGATATCGCCTCCAGAAGGCTCAGAAGGATGAAAAAGCTTCCAACTGTCTTACTTAGGACAAAAATTTTAATTCACGTGCTACGCTTTTCTGGTGGATCGTGCTCTTCTCTTTTCCGCAGAAGGCCTAGTAGTTATATCATAAGGTATTCACATTGGCATGTGCCGTTTTATTTTTTTCGCTTCACTAAACCCCTATACAATATACGCTTCAGGTTCATCGTGATTTCCGTCTGTGGCTAACCAGCATGCCGAGCCCCAACTTTCCAGTTTATATCCTTCAGAACGGATCGAAGATGACCGTTGAACCACCAAAAGGAATGAAAGCCCACCTGATGCGCACATACACTGGTCTCAACGATAATTACTTAAGTCAAGTGCCGGATAAAGTAAGCTTATGCTTCCACCTCAAATTGACCTCTGCTTAAGAGAAGTTCCATTTATTGTGATGGGCCTCTTCCTGTCACAACAAACCTGGACATCCTATTTTTTTACTCGTGATAATGTAATGAATATGCTTTGAATTGTTCGACATCAGTTCGGTTTTGAGTAAACTTACTCGGATTATAATAATTTCACTTGAAATTGCGAGGGATCCGTTCAAAGGTTAGATTACCACTTATTGCCGGTTCTTTGAGTCATAGCCACCAGGAAACCAATAATCCTGTTTGGGGCAACAAGATTATGTTGTAAGCTTTCAAAAAAGACAAATCACACTTGAAATGGAACGATATATATATATATATATCTGGGAAAGTATGACCTTCATCTTGCAGACGCGAAGAAAACACTTCCAAAAACAATGGGGTCACTATTTTAACGAAAACCCATGAAGCATTATGAAGTGAAATGAACCATTTCGTGGTACACGTATGAATCTCAGCAGAATGCATTTCACTAAAGACGAGTGTTTAACTGACGCATCTCAGCAGTTGCGTTCTAGCTTCGGTGAAGGCAGTCAGTAATTTTTAAAAAGACTCAGTGTGTTTGGCTCAGACACTGATATCACACACGCACACAAATTCCTGACCAATAAGGTTCAGTGCGAATCCTCCTCAGGTATTGTGACCGTATAGTGCATACTATCGATACTCATATCATGTCGGCTCACACATGTCGTTCATGGATCTCCATTGTGTCATTTTGTACGTAATCCCACATATCACATGCAAATTGAGCGTTAAGTGGGTCAGTACTGCTAGGTCCACCATCAAGCCATAAAAGTTTTGCATCTGTCACCAGCCATCTTGGTTCCGAACAGGGAGGCAGCAAACGATTCTTTCCACTCAAAATCTCATTGAATACTTTCTTCCAAATTATCCTCTGACTAGATACTGATAAACAAACGTTCCTGAGCTTGAGTTTTCGGTTGTGGCATGGACAGATAAGACAGGCTTAGCTTTGCGTAGAAGGATCGAAACATCGGCATCAGAAGGATGGTACGAAGGTGAAAGGATTGCGAGTAATGGTGTGTGCATGACATCGGCGACATCTTGCATACACCATCGCTCGCAATCATTTCACCTTCGTAACGTTCTACACCCGAAGTTTCGATCGCTCTACCCGAAGCTGAGCCCATCTTATCTGTCCACGCCATATAACCGATAGTGTCATACACCGTAGTTCCCATCATTCAACTGGCCACACAGTTGCACGTCACAGGTATTTTTGAGGCACTTTGTGTCCCAGTAATGCAGGACCACACAGCAGACATGGGTCGGAGGAATCTAGACTGGTTGATGCATACATAGGGACATCAGGCGAGCGCTGCTCTGACGACGTATTTCATGGCGCTCGAATAGGTTGTCGCGTAAGGATGGAAACTGCAATAAAGCTGGAGAAAGGCAACAGAACTTCATAGTTAAGATATAAGTTAACAGGTTCTGATACTACAAAATAATAAATGGATTAGTTGGTTGGTAGTCCAGCAAGATGGAGTTAAGTAGCGATATTGCTTCACGCACAACAGGTGCTCGTATTTACAATAAACGCGACCCAGAAATAAGCTGCTGAACTCGTGAAAATCGGTTGTTTGTGAAAAATTATTCAGTACCATAAACCTACGAATGTCGAGAAAAAGGAACCCACTTTTTCCCGTAATTTGTCATTTTTTTTCATTAAATACAGTGGGTGGGAAATCTTCTCTGTTGTTACAAATCGCACTGCGGAGAATTGTTAACGCCAGCAGCTAGTAAACAAGGTCTCCTATCAGAAAGTGATATATGATTTCGGTCATTCCACATCTATGATGAATTGACAGCGGCTAGTATATGTCTTGCACCTTCTTATTGAGCGAAAGATTCTTAGCTATTCTGGGATCGACTGTTCAATGGAAATTGCGCACATTTTCTGTTTCAGAATTCTGTATTCAGACAGTTGCTGTTTTCACTGGCTTTCTTCAATGGCGTTTTGGTTGAGCGAAAAAAATTCGGACCCCTTGGATTCAACATTCCATACGAATTCACCACCGGTGATCTGAGAATTTGCATGGATCAGTTGATTATGTTTTTGACGGAGTATATGGAGGTACCATACAAGGTTGGTTTCCAGTTCCAGTCATTTTATGTCGATCGGAATGTGATAGCTGTGACATAGTATTGCCGACGAATCGGTTCAGAATGGCGAATACTTTGAGTCTGACTCCGAATACGGACTATGTATTTTCGGTGGGATCGAATTACTTTGTATTTGTCCGTGTTTGATCTGCGTCATTCAACGCTTAACACACTTCATGGTTATGGAACAATGTGTCGCCGTTCAAAAGACAGTGGGAAAAACTCTTGCAAGCCCATTGATCCTCTGAGTTCAGGCATGAAGCTTGTGAAGGTTTGCACCCAGACACTCGAATGCCATGGTTGCCGCAGAGGCTTGGGAACCAGGATAGCAAGTGTAAATAATGCTTTCCTTCGGTTGCACCAGAGAACCCACGCAAACGTTTACAACCATTGTTGGCCACGGAGGGTTACTGCGAGGTCCATTCCCATGTTATTTGATGTGCAGACTCTACTGCACCGTAGTTTACTGGAAGAAAGATCCATCCGCTCATCGCATTTATCCATCTGCTTACTTTCGTTTCTGTATGTGCTTCTGCAGGTCCATCTCAAGTTCTTTCTTTCCTATTCTTCCATCAGTTCGCTAAGTTCAGCTAACTTCTTCCACAAACACCGCAAGTTTTATAAAGAATGAACTCAAAAAGTGCGTGAAATTCATGAAAATACTGATCCAAGTTCACAGCTTTATAGCCCTGACGAAATGATGACCCAGTCTAGGCGAAGTCAATATTGCCTGAAAAGGAGATCTTACACCTTTCCGTTAACGGTAGGGGGGTGCTGCGGGTTTTCGCTGTTCAGAGACGTCAGTGATGGGCGTTGTGGAGTCTGTGTATAAAACGTTAATCACCCCAGGACAAGAAGTGTACCCAGAGAGGGGTGATACGGATATAGACTCACATGTGGTCGAGGATCACCCAATAGCACTAGAACGTCTGTACGATCGTCAGACCGCAACATCTAAACAATGTTCATCCAGGAAAACAACAAGTATGGTTTCTGGTCGATCAAACGGCACCCGAACACGCGCGTCTATTGGTGATCCTAAGCTGTTCTGAGTACTAATTACCTGAGTCGGAGGGCCAGTTTGTAACTAGACTAGCTATAAACATGTAATATTTACTGGAACACGATTCTGAATACCTCCTGAACTACGTTTTTATGTTCGTAGTTCGAGAAGTGTTCCCGTTCGCATCTTTATTATGGAGCTCTTGAGGTTTAAGGATATACTGTCACTGCATGAATTCGCTTAACGAAAAGTAGATCGCAGACTTCTGTCTTTGAGGAACTGTGGTACTCCAAGCAAAATAACATTTATGAGCTCCGCAAGCCAGAAGTTATTAGTATTTACACAGAACATGGGAACGGGACCTGCTGCGTGCTAGTCAAGAGTCTGTACCAAGAGTCATGTGGTCCTTTTGCTCATCAAACTGACTCTTACTGAAAAGAATAACTGTTGGTGGTTCACAACACTTTGCAATTTCAGCGAATCTGTAGAGTGTCTTAGGGAAAATTGACACACAATTGTCATTTGTTTGTTCTTGATCAGTTCCTATATCCATCAGAAGACGACTACCGCGTATTCTCACTTTTCAGGTACTCTGCTATACTGCTGGACACATCAACTACGGCGGCAGAATCACAGATGACTGGGATCGAAGGTGTGCTATGAGTATTTTAGATGAGTACTACAACAACCGAGTTCTACAAGACGATTATTCTTATTCTCCATCTGGCATTTATCATCAGCTTCCTGGAACTTCAGATCATGGGGTATGTGGAACACAATACGTATTCTATCAAATCGACATTTTACTATTTGTGTGAAGGTTTAGGTTTGGACAAAAATCTGGTTCAGCACATCCATCAGACCATCATGAAATAGAAAAGGTTTTTGGGGTCATTTAATGATGCTCTGGATTCTTCTCTACCTGATCTTGTCATTCGTTATGGATTTCTCGTAATTACTTCGCAAATAGCGATGCGAAATGATGTGTACCGAGATAACAGTTGAAACGGTGACAATCGATTACGGTACTGCCAATGGAAAGATCAAAACTCTTGGATGAGTGGGTTTACTCATCAGCAACTAAAACTGATCTCCGTGGAACATATTTTGAAAATATAGGGTAAATATCGATTCGTGAATGAAAATATGCCCCACATGAAGGGGATAACAGTCAGAGGTACACTGAGTGCGTCTGACAGTTTCATCCTTGTGGGACCGCATGCCACATAAACTGTTCGCCATAGAACTGGAGAATTTCGACGTTGCAGGCCATTACTACTTTTCTGCAGAGGAGAAGAAAGGTTTTTGGTGTTAATGGACCTTCGTGATCGGATGACCTGGTTCTTAGTTTCCTTGTAACAGCCAGTTAACCATTTGTTATCCAAAATTTACCATTGAGTGATGAATAAGAATGGCACGAAATGGAGCTGAATGACACCTGTTTTTAATCTGAAGTGGAGTCGATAAAAATCAACTAACCAAGTCTTAACATATTCCGCCCGCTGGCTCCTAATAAAAATATTGGGCAAAGCCTAACATCCCGTGTCATACGAAAACAAATCATGTCCAGTCACTTGGGGGTCTCTTGGAATCGATACAGAAGCCATCGTTTCTGGTAACTTAAGAAACTTATCCGTTGCTTTCCCACCTTTTATGAAACAACTTGTGACCCGTTTTACAGGAGGACATCTTAATAGCTCTCTATCCATATCTTTTGAAACCGAAGCGTATAGAATCTGAAAAAAGCGGTGTCATAGTGATATAGCGCGCGTACTTAAAATTAGCACAATAAAAGCGACCTGTTGGTTTAGTGAGTGCGAAGAGTCATCAGGAAATTCTGTTTGTGAACAGCTAAGTGACTATTTTCAGCTACCAACTATCATCTGGGAGTATCTTAGAATCCTCTAACCGGAAGCTCTGTGGTTTGAACCCGACCTCTGCCTCTCGACTTCCCCTGTTTAGGCTTGGGCAATTGGCAACATCCAGCCCTCGTGGGAGTATCTTAGAATCCTCTAACCGGAAGCTCTGTGGTTTGAACCCGACCTCTGCCTCTCGACTTCCCCTGTTTAGGCTTGGGCAATTGGCAACATCCCAGCCCTCGTGCTTCCTTCGAATAGCATAGCAGCCAGGCACCACACGAGTGTTACAGCTGAACGACCTCCCTCCTAGATTCCTACAGTCTTTGAGATTTCGACATAAGGGTAGCGTTGCCGGTCTGCTTTGGACTCATTAGGTGCATGCCACAAGATCAGTCCCGTGGTGCTTTTGCTCTGTTGATCGCGACACCGTATGACAACCAGTCATACTCGCACGCATGATGACTCCAAATTGAAGTAATTCCTTACTTTCAGGCTTGATTGGCTACTTCGTTTCGTATTGGCGTGTAAGTATAATTAGTAGCCACATGGAGTGAGGACCCATAGACAATGCGAGTCCTTCTATGTCTATCTGATGAGTCTTAATCAGGACAAAACCAGTAAAGTGTATTGGTTTTCAGGACTGAAAGTACCCCGTCATTATGGTAATTGATACTCTAACAAGTAAGCTAAATGAACATAATCTATTCACACACACAGCGAGATAGAATAAGTTGGTTCTGTATCCTCTTCTAATAATGAGTGATTATGACGTTGGTTATATTTTGCGAGCACATGATTTTATCACCGGAAACGATACAGATAATTTATGACACGACTGAGCACTTTGAATTCTGGTGTTAATTGCAGTCTAAAAATAATCCTTCTTTGTAGATCTATTTGGAGTACATTAAGTCGTTACCGATCAATGACCTGCCAGAAATATTCGGTCTCCACGATAATGCAAATATAACGTTTGCACAAAACGAGACGTTCGAATTACTGGGCTATCTACTCCAGCTACAACCCCGTGCATCAACAGGGTCTAGTACAGGGCAGCAAGTCGAGGAGGTAGTCGAGGAGATCAGCCGGTCACTGTTAGCCAAAACACCAAAGCCATTTGACTTGGAGGAAGTCATTCAAAGATATCCAGTCATGTACGAACAGTCGATGAATACCGTACTTACCCAAGAAGTTATCCGGTGAGTTGAACCTGGTGCATGGATAGTTAGATTTCTGGTGTTGCAGTGGAATTCACTCGTACAGATGCTTCTGACCGACGCTCAAGTCTTGTTGCCTTTCGCGGTACATTATAACCTGAGGGGAAAAATGGCGACATCAGCGTCTCTTGCGTTTCAACCCCACAACTATGTGTAATTCTAAAACAGAATTTGAAGCCCTGTCGTGTGGTTTGTACATTTTGTCGTGATGACGAGACGTGAGTCGTGAAACGAATAATTCTAGCATGCTGTTCACGATTAGGGAACTAGAAAGGTGTGATTACAAGCAAGTGTTATAGGCACTGTGGACCGGTTACCAATTTCAAGAAATATCCTGTTTGCACAAAGTTTCGTAAAAAAAGTGAGTGATGAAGGACGAACATGATATGTATAGGTTAGCGGGCCCCATTTCCCTGACAAACTTAGAGTAGCCTTAAAGATCAGTGAGGGACAGTGAGCAATCTGTCTTGGCCAAACATCAATCAGGGTTTATGAATAATAGTGATATTAAAGACAATAATAATAACAGTACTGAGTTGCGGTTGCACGGCTGTGAATCATCGATATGTAACACTAATTTTGCTGTCAATGAGCAAGATAATGAATTTTTGGAGAGTCAGACCTCTGAAGTTTCCATTGACCTAACCGTGTAACACGCTGAACACATTCTACCACTAGGTACAACAATCTACTCAGCGTGATTCATCAAACATTAAACGACCTAATCAAGGCAGTCAAAGGGTTGGTAGTCATGTCCGCTAGTCTTGAAGAGATGGCTGGTTCCCTGTTTAACAACCGTGTTCCAACGATTTGGGCAAACAAGGCTTATCCTAGCCTGAAACCACTGGCTGCCTGGGTGGAGGATTTGATTCTCCGCGTTCGGTTCATACAAGACTGGATCGACAACGGGGTCCCGCCGGTGTTCTGGATTAGCGGCTTCTACTTCCCACAGGCATTCCTTACGGGTACTTTGCAAAATTACGCAAGGAAAAAAAGAATCTCCGTGGATACAATATCATTCGATTTCCAGGTAACAGATTAATTTGACATCAGTTGTAATTATAAGTTCAAGGCTCCTTCTATGGTATATGGCTCATAGAAGCTAACACGGTGAAACTGAATATCATCTGTGCTACACCGTCACTCAGCGATTCCTGTATGGCGACGGTAGCACTCAGTTGTTACCATGTCATTGGCTTGGGTAGAGCCTCACTCGAGGTGTTCTCGTCTTCATAACATTTCAAAAGACCCTGTGTCATACACGTCTCAGCAGCCACCGGCAAACTTCAGGAGATTAAATCTTGACAGTTTGACTTTTGTTTCTTTCAAATAGAGTCCCGAGTCCCATTCAAGGTGTACGAATTCTCCAGAGCTTTATCCCAAATAGCTGGCGATCTTTTAAGGTTTGGCCGGAGACATTTTTACGGATTTCGTTTTCACATGCTCGATGAATCAGAATCAGTTGACAATGAAATCTCTGGTGAAATGATTGACCTACCAGGAAGAAACACGTGATTGATAACACAAGAACGGATGAAAGTTGCCCTTCTGCCAATAATTAATTTAGGTTGGTATTTCTGGTTCCTTCGAATTTTCGCAGTTAACACTAGAAAGACTAGACTAGACTAGACTAGAATAGACTAGAAAGACTATTTTGAGTAATATAGTATTCTCCAAGATTGAAATCTTTGCAACTGAACAGCTGAGTCCAAAGACATCCCAGGCGTTTCTTATTCTGTAATTTTACGAAGTGCATACACTTTCATCTTTATGCATTACTAGGGTGCCATAACGCAGTGAAAATGAGTACTGGTACAGCTGAATGCATTCACTTCTGACTGCAGCACACTTAAGCATCTACTTTTCAGGTATCAGGCAAACTTATGCACCGTGGAACTGAGAACTCTAAAGTGTTTGGGAATATTACAACGATATTTCGAAGACCAATTGGCAATCTTAGTTATAGAGAATCAGTACGCGTTTTTCGGCCAAAACATTGTGCTGTTTATTCAGTTTTATGGAGTGAATGAAGGAAAATTGGCTAAATTTAGCAAAACGAAGTTTATTTTTACCGATCGCTTGCAGTCATTTCCTTTCAGTTCTGCAACACATTTTGTTTTTGAGCTTCTATGGCGCAAACAGACTTAGACAGCTATATCCGTTTATCTGGCTGTCATACAGCACTCATGCGGACGATTGCTATGATGGAATTGTAACAAATTCTAATAAGGCTCTGTTAGGATTTCTTCTTCCGCAGTCATTTAGCCCATGCAATGAATTCGTTAGCAGTCTGACTAGTCCCGAAGTCATATACTTATTGCTAATCCTACTGTTTATTTGAATTAAACAAGGTTATGAAACAAGCAGTGACAGAACTGACAGAGTTACCCACTGATGGAAGTTACATTCGTGGCCTATTCCTAGAAGGAGCACGTTGGGATATGCAAAATCACAAGCTTGGCGAATCACGACCGAAAGAGCTTTATGTGAATATGCCTGTCATCTGGCTTATTCCTGTGGCACACAGAAAACCTCCAACAAAGGGCAGTTATGAGTGTCCAGTGTACAAGACACTTACACGAGCTGGTGAGTTTTTTCACCGAAACACAAATCCAGCACGCCATTTCTCAGTATTCGCTTGAAAACTAATAGAAAAATGCCACATCTGGAATGTGAAACGCATTGCCACGTCCCAAATATGTTATTTGAGTTAACTTATCCCATTCGTGAGACCAATCAGCGTTAGGAGTTCTGACAGATACGATTTATCTGAACCCACGAAAGACTTATAGGTACTGAGTGTATTTGCCAAACATTGCAATTACAACGGAACGAATTGGCTGTTAGTATTCAAAGGTTTAAAGAGTTGCCGTCATTTTTAGTTCCCTGACATTCAAGGTAGCAAATAAGGTAGGTCAGCACCTCAAGGCACGTTCTGCCTGCATCTTCATATGTCGCTTGTTAGGTTCCAAAGAAAATTGATCTGTGGTACTTTTGCGAAAAAAAATATATGTATAACGAAAAATGTCTGGTTCTAAACTCAGCGAAGAAGCGAAAGGCTACCTTTGCCGTCCGTTTTCCGGGTACACAGTATTTTTTATGTAGGTGCCCATAAACTCGTTGAACTCAGTCGTAGTTTACTAGAAAATAAAGAACAATCAGTGATATTTTGACTGGATCTTGGAGTTATGCACACCATTTTGATCGGTTCCCTGGAGAGTACTTGAAAAACCCAGATATCTTTCTTTCAATCTTCCAGGTACTCTGTCTACAACCGGCCACTCAACCAACTTCGTTTTCGCCATCGATATTCCAACAGACAAACTGGCGAAACACTGGGTTCAACGAGGTGTTGCTCTGTTATGTGCTCTCAACTACTGAGTTGTTAATTTACTGTTAATCCTGACTGCAGACTGTGTCAGCCTCAACGGTACTGCTGGTTCAAATGCACCTATTCTCTCCTCGCTACATCAGGGAGGGAGATCTTGGTATCTTCAGATCTTGGAACGTGCTTGCGCCATGAATCTACAGATTTAGAATTCCAGTTTCGCTACATGTCAGCACTTCCCTTCCTTTGTGCCACAGAATTGATTTCCCGGATTCTTATGACGCACGGGATCCTAAGCCTAAACTTTGTATGTAAGAGAAGACTGATAAATAAAAAAACATAAATGGTTTGGTGCACTGAGTATTCTTTACAAAATCATTGTGGACTAAGTTATTTGAAATGGGATACAAACAAAGCACCCAGAAGTTAACCTTCCAGACTCGAGAAACCTCGGTCTGTGACGTACGGATAGTCGATCGTCTCTTAAATCTGCTCACACGCTAGTGAACAAATTTTTCGCTGGTTGGATGAAAAAGGAATCACTTCGCTCTTATTATTTCGTGGTTGAAACAAAAAACAAAGTCGGAATTAAATTTAACCTGTAATACGGTTGCTACTTCCAAGTACAGCCGCGTTATGCAAAAACACCGCCCCAAATCCGCGCCCCCCGTGACATTGGGTTTGAAGACCAGTCGACGTCCTATTGCTCACCTTCACTCTTAAAGTTTGGCGAAAGTGCTTCACCGTTTTGAAGGGTAGTTCAAGTAGCCAACACAGTGGATTCACATTTCTCCAGATGCATCTGAATAATGTTATGAAGCCTAGAAATCCCGTTTCATTCTTTTGAGTAATTAAGTTTTCCTAATCAGGACGTTACTCACATTAGCACCGTTATGCTGAGAAACTGCACAAACTGTTGGTGCTGTTGGACACGTGGTTTTTCTTTGAGGTTTAACTGATATTTGACCCAGTGGAGTTATGAACTCTAAGGTATCAATAACAAAACTAAAGGGTTTTGTCAGTCACCACCGTCATTCGTCTCCAGAAATGTTACTTCTTTGAAGAAACCTATTTTGGTTGGTCCCCTGTAATTTGTCTCATGTTGGAATCCCTCCAAGTCGGTCTCTTCTCCGACTTTTAGAGAACCATGACTGCCAGTGTGAGTAATGCAAATGAAACTGCCTCCATCAAAATACCCCCCCCCATTAAATGGTCCTTCGTCCGTTTCACCCAGTAGATACTAATTTGCGGGACGATTTCACAGTGGTTGAGACCGGTGGCACCATGTGATGTGAGTAACTTAGGTTGAAAAAGATGCTGAGATTACACAATGGCCGTCTAAGAGCGACAGCTAAAGCAATTTCATTTTGACAGAAACAAATTTTCAGCATATTTCTTACAGAAGAGCACACTGGAGGACTTTCAAGCTGACTACCAACTTTCTCTGGGAAGCATTGATTTCATGGACATTGACGCAGGATGACTTATGGATAGTTAAGCCATCGCAAAGGCGAAGGGTCAACAAGGGAGACCGAGCAGCTGGCTAAGAGGTGGTGAATCATTGCATGTGTCGGGGCGTTGTCAACACGTGGTTTGGGTGTGGAGGTCTTTATTTATTTCTGCGTATGTATGGATCGGATCGACTGGTGTCATGGATGGTAGTTTGTCAGGAGCGTTGATCCGGGGTGAGGCGTGCACATCCAAAGACCCAGTCTTGATTCCAATGGCTAACCTCGTAGACCAAATGAAGGCCAAGCTTTCTGAACCAATTCTACAGCATTAATCCATAGTCGGAGCTGTGGCTAGAGCGCAAAATTACTGATCGAAAGGTCCGTGGTTCGAACCCAATCTCTGAATCTCGACGGCTTCTGTCTAGGCTTGGGCAGCCTGGCACTATCTCAGACCTCGTGCTTCGTTCGTGTGGCATGGCAGCCAGACACTGAACGAGTGTTACTACTGAGCGATTGTCATTATTATTGTTTATTTTTATCCGTATTTGTGCTTACCACCTATGCGGTATCGTTAGTGCTGGATGGGTCATCCAATCTGCGCTTCATAAAGTGTGACCAAACCGTTTGCTTCCAGGATACTGGACGAAGGATAGCATGTCAACCTCCGCTCTGGACGTTCCTTTCTAGTTCCATTATAGGTATACAACTCAGTCACCAATGGCCGGGTATATCCATCTTCCTTATATCCTCAGTCCGAACCGACCAAGTTTCTTATCCGCAGGTCAACACTAGGTGGATGACAGTCCGTCACTTTTGTACTTTAAGTTATCTAACGCCTACCCCGGAGCGACTTCCGAAGTTGCAGGTGCGCTATTTGGTGGTTCGAGTCCAGCTTCAGGTGTCCTTATGCTGAGTATACTTGGATTTTTCATTTCACGAACTCTGTTTTACGACTATTGATGAGCAGCTTGCTTTTTGCCTGGCCGTTCAGAACTATGGCTGAGTTCAGATTATTCTTTCAGAATGAAACGGGGCTAAACTGTGATCTCTCTATTATTCACCAACTACGTAATTAAAGTGCACCAGATACTGAGCCATTGTGCGATCTACTCCACTTCTGTAAGACTATCTTACAGAGCACGACTTACAGCGGCTCACCTGGTGCATGGTGGAGTTTTCGGGTTACCGTCCCCCTGACAATAACAGGCATAGGTCCACACTCTCTATGTACATTCCTACGGAGTCTACATCTACCTACCTTATTCTCAGGGCGGCATGAGGGCTCAGGAGTCCTCGCGCATACTTTGGGGATAAATTCGTTGGACTCAAAACAAGGTCATTTCTATTATGTGTAGAGCAGTCAATCTGTTGGACCGGTCTCGCTATTTACGCACTTGATAAATCCAGGACGCGGGGTGAATTCTTAAATCGTGAATAAGATCGGTGTCTCCTTTGAAGCGACCACGTTAATCTGTTTTTTTTAAACAGTCAGAAACACCAATACACTGTTGGACCGGTCTCGCTATTTACGCACTTGATAAATCCAGGACGCGGGGTGAATTCTTAAATCGTGAATAAGATCGGTGTCTCCTTTGAAGCGACCACGTTAATCTGTTTTTTTTTTTAAACAGTCAGAAAGCACCCATACAGTCTGGTGACCGTACATAAGTAACCAATGCATCAGAGCGTGGATTCTGAATGACAGAAAAATCCCGTCGCAATAACTCATTGGGAAGCTGCCCGAATAGACATCCCGAGATGGTTTCATGTCTAGCTGAGATCTCCCTATGAAAGACCACAAGATGTACATGACACCTCAGGTTTCATGTCAGAAGCTGAAAATATAACCCAGGGACAAAATCACGTGGAACCAACCTAGGATGTGCATTGAGTCAACTTGCGGACTTGATTGGCAAATCTTATGGAAAACACCAGCGTGCCAATTGTCACCGTAACTGCTTACAGTTCGCCAGCTGTACAAACCAGTTGGTCGTGCCCGAAAGCTCTAAATTCAAGTCACGCGTCTGAACTTTCCACAGCTCCTGATGTGTCCGAATAAGGTCGAGAGGGCTCATTTGTTTGAGGCTTTTCGGATGCATGCTCTAGGTAGCGATCCTAGATTTTTTAGTCAATCTACTATTCATTTGAGACAGTGACAGGACTGACTATCAAGAAGCGTTGCATGCCAAGTAAGATTGGGTCTTCGAAAGAAAAAGTGTGTCTGTTCGCAGAGATTGATTTTAGGCTATCCTTCCGAAAGTATCATTTAGCAACCTCCTTTATTTCTGCGGGCCAGTGTTGTAGCAGGAAGCTTTAGTAGTGGAAACACTAGTAAACTTTCAAGGAAAATTCCAATTAATGGTCCTAATTGCATGCAGTGGGGGTGAATTCCGAAGCTGTAAAATCGAAGATGCACGAAAAAGTACTGACGAGTTAAGGAATGTAGTGTGGATATTTCTGTTGGCCGCAATGACAGGATTTGTGATAATGGCGTTTAAAATACTGGTTTCATTAAGGATGTGAATACGAGTACCATTCGCACTCAAGTCTGTTAAAAGTACAACCAGTTTGCCGAATAGTATGTTGTCATCCCCTTTCAAATAGGACTCTGGCCTCAAGTGTAATATCCTTCAAAAAGTATCAGGTCCCCATATATACCCCTGTATCCTACTGAACCGTATAACACGATCCCTACGGGACGAGGGTCTTCAAAGGTGATACCCTGATTGCTGTTGTCTGTACAAACCTACAGAATACTTACGCATTAGTTGCTGTCCTAAATTTGCTTCGTACTTTTTGTCGCTGTTGAGTTATTAATTCATCCGGTGTTATAGTCGTCACAATATGGTACATGTCACTATTCTGATTTCATTCAGTGAAGGTAATGCTGTTGATTTCAGTAGAGCGCTTTCGCAACCAGTTGTCAAAAGTTGGAGAGATAAAACAGTGCTCAAATTCACATCTGTTCGGTCTGTCTGATATCCAGTAGTCTCATGACATCTCGTGTATTTTTGTGACAGTGAATGAGAGGTATTTGTGGGGTGAATTTCATCCCGGTTCCGAATAGAATAGGAAGCGTAATTAATTCCGGACAGCTTCCCACGAATCCAAGCATAATGAAGGTTCACTCAAGGTGTCACTTTTAAGTGAGCCGTCCAAAATGGTCAGAAATTTTTATGAAGATTAAAGAAAATACATCTAACTGTACTTTGGGACTGAACTGGCAGCTACCGTCCAACCATAAAAAACAAGCCCTATTTTGGTTGGTGTTTCTGATATCTATGCTGGAAAACTTAGCAGAGGAAATAATTTGGGGATGGACGTTGTGCGGTGGATAAGTGGGACAATACCCACCGCTCCCGGCGTTTCAGTATCCTGGTGGTCCATCTTACAACGTACACGTCTAAAAGTGACTGCAGTAAATCCCCCCCCCTACTTCAGCAGTAAATACTCATCGGAGGTAGACCGTGCTCGAGGCGGATAAAAACCCCGAGTATCGAAAAAATAAACGGTTAGGTCAGTGTGTAGAATTGGTGAACCAGGCCGTTTACCCTCCACCGTCAGTGCGCAGTTGGGTGCGCGCACTGATGATCTCTTCTCGTATGGTGACGAAACGTTTGCAAGTCAATTGCCAAGCTCGGCGAACGGATCAACAGCCACCTGGTCAACAACCAATAAACCCACCCAAACTACCAATATTTCAACACATTATAGAAAGTGGCAAGCATAACGCTAGTACCTGAGAACTGTTACGATTTATCCACTTGTTGCGTAGATTTACACGTGAAACAGTTTAAAGTGTACCTAGCTGATAAGAATACAAAGGCGCAAATTACATTTCCAGAGGTGAGGAAACTAGAATTGGATGTGGTGATGGGGAGAGACCATTGCGCCGCTTGCCTACGATGCCTATTGGTATGACGTAACGAACGCACAGCCAAACGGCAATCACCCTAGCAGACACTTAAATGGTAGCCTCAACACTTCGGAAAGGGCTACCGTTATTCCGATTATGAATCGAGTTGTTTGGTGACCTGCCTTAATGAAGATTTTACAAACAGCATCGCTACAGGTGCTGTGGTACAGTTGTCTTCATTTCGCGGGTAGGAGCGAAAAGGAATTTTTACAACAATTTTAACAAAATACATTTCTGCAACTCAAGCATGGAAATCCGGGGAAAATTGTTTTGAATGTAAAAGACAATTCTACCACCCAGAGACTCCTACCAGAAGGTCACGTTTGACGCATACATACAATCGATTAACTCGGAACATGACAGAAATAACAAACTGGCGCGGTTTATCATTTTGACCGTGAATGCATTCGGCTGTATCGATAGGGCGGTTTCCTGGTGTCTCTTCCCAAAGATAATAGCAACGCGGATCACATTCGGCTTCAACATGATTTCAATAACCGCATCCAATTCGCACTCCGAAATTCCATACCACTCTTGATATACATCGACGTTTCTTGAAGGGTTTTGTTCAACTCCTTTCTGCCACATACCTTATTGTCACGTAATTCCATATTTCTTTCGCTCAATGTAAATATACTGATGATCCAATAAATGGATGTAGATGACACTTACGTGAATCGGTCGACCAGTTATTACTATTAGTATTATTACAGTTATACTTATTTTCGTTGGATAGTCTGACATATTCACGGTTCTGAAGCGTCAGAACGCGGGACTTTACTTCGACTCGGAAAGGTGATTTTACACATGTCAGTAAAGTTTCACTGATCACTGTCAATCAGATTGACATTTCCGGATCTTTATCGCGAAGTAGGCTAGCTAACCATCTTAGATAGCCCTGTGCCCGTTTCCCCACGATGTACACGCTCTATCAAACTATGAATGTCGCATGTAACTTATACACTTGTCAACACAGTGCAGCTGGAAACGCTATATCCTGGATTGCCTGAGAAAGGATACCATCTCCTTTAGCGATCTTCAAAGCATAGCTTCAAGTAGAGTGGAGCATTAGTGGACAACCCCGCACGGTGACCTTTGCCATAATCTGTAACTGAGGCAATTGCGAAGTATACAGCACCTCATTCCCCCTTTTATCTAAAGCAGTTTGAGCAAGAAACCTTTAGTCAGAGTTTCAATTTGTTTTTGGCGATTTGCTCAACTTTTCCTTGTATTTTGTTTACAAACACGGACCAAATCCTCACTACTGTTACATCTTTTGTAGGCCTACAGCTCTTATATGTAGCAATGTATTTCTGTTTACCCTGAAATTTCTAGGTTTTTAGCATACCTCCCAAAATCCTCTGCAATTTGTATCGTGCATAATAAGAGTCCATGCATCGAGTGATACAGCTTCTGTCCATTCCAACTGAAATACTATGCAACGCGAGGTTATGAATAGCAATGGGTCTGTGAACTCTGAAAGTGCCATAGACAAAAAAATCTAATACAAATATCATTGGAGCGCATCGCCCACTGTTTATTTACAGTACCAGATGGGTGATATTTCTGTATGTGCCCAATAGTCACAACGGCTGCAACACACTAGGCCACGGAAATCTGCGCTGTTTGAGGGATGTTGAGTATAAACTGTCGTTTTCAAGACCGTCGGTCTGTTTCATTTCAGCGACACATAAACGGATATCCTTCCGAGAGAGAAAGAGCAGAAGCACAAAAGAGTAAGTAACGCATGTGCCTCAGCACAAAGACATTGTTACGACTAGAAAGACAAGGTGTCCCAGAGTCATAAAGGGGTTTGGTTTGGCTCAAAGGAACCGGGGACATCATTCAGTGCTTGAAGTTGCACCCGTTTCAAATGTTCAGCCAATTGGACTTTCTGTTCTAAGGGCCATTCTGGATACCATGTCTGGAACAACCGAAGCTGACATTCGAAGACAGTTGGACTTGGACTTTCTGGTAAAATCTGGAGCCCATTGTGCATGAGGTTGGCCAAGTACATATCCATCACAGAAGTCGTGGAAAGTCCTAATTCGACATCAAGAACTGGAGATCCAACCGACAGGTAGCAATTAGTCTGTTCCAGAGAACTGAGAGAATCAAGAAACACCTCACGTTCCCAATCACTCCAGTGGGAGAACCAATGGGAGACAAGGCGAACAGCTTGTACAGGGTGGAGATGAAAATTCATTTGTGATAGAATCTTATAAGGAAATTGAAGGGGTAGGTGAGACTATTGATGTAAGAAATGTGTTGGGGAACGCGAAAGCGTCGGTGCCACAAGAATCCCTTGCAATCGACAAATATCAAACGACATATCTCCTAAAAAGGAAAAGCGAAACCGATTAGGTCATACTCTTCAAATTCTCAAGAGCTTCAGATGTAGAGTATTGGTACGCTAAAGCATCATGAAATAATTGCGAATAAAATGTGGGGGAAATTCATGTTACTTGATATAGGATTATTACTGTCAGCCGCGTGCGGCGTGTATGTTCGTTCTGATGGTCACCGACTACGTTCGAAACGGCTGTCTTCAAGGAGCCGACACCTCCCAATTGTGTTTTCGAACCTCATAGGAGCAGTGCAATAGGAGAGTGCAAGTGGGAGGCAATGGCACTGATGATGTCTCCTCGAGTAGTGACGAAGCGTATGCAAGCCCATTGTCAAAGATGGAGAATAAGCCAACAGCCACCTGATCAAAAACGAAAATTCATGCGTAAATGAGTATCCGTAGTTGGGTTATTCTATATAGCCTTGAAGCCGACGGCGATGACCGCTGATCAACGGAACACTTCGAGCTGCCCAAGCATCGGACATAATGCAAAACGGTGTCAGATTTGCACCCAACGTGCCAAAATTGAGCATCACAGTACTAGGGAAGTTATTGGCTGTGTTATGATAGGTATACGACTTATAACTCCGTGATCGGAATAGTTGCTTACCTTGTATAGAGGCAGAATGATAGACTAGTTCTAATTTTCTGTAAGCGTTCTTATTCACAAAATAGTTCATACTTAAAGAAGGCAGAATACAGACGATCACCATTGTCTTTGAATAAAGTTGGCTCAACTGGCCCGATGCATGGTGTCTGAGGGCCGGAAGGCATGTTATCAGTTCGCGAACTGAATGAAAGAAAAACATAGAGGTGAATGCCCAACTACGCGGTTGTTGGGATCATTCTACCCTGCGACCTAAACGCTTCTTCTACTTACGCATTAGTTTTCCAGTATCGATATTGATCAAGTCACTAGAGGGTAGTTCCCTGGGTCGTTTTACGGGTAGCTAAAATAGCTCCCGTACATTGTTGAATTAACTAGGGTGTTCCATTTCTCAGACCATCTGCTCCACCATGCCCATCTATTCATACACGGACCCCGCCTAAACGACCAACTGGGCTGGTTGTGCACTGAGCCCGAAGGGATATAACGTTTAGCATCAACGAGTGATCGCGTCGCATTTGATATGCTCAATCCAACCGAGCAGAATAACTCTGTGGTGCCATAACGTGGACGGTGTTTCGTAATAATAAAGAATAGATACATGTTAATAGAATATCTAGAGGGAAGTGATGGAGTCAGAGAAGTGATGTGGCCACGAATTACCGCATTACAAGAGAGTGCACGGGGATTGTGGACAAAGTGCCAGAATATTCGTCGGAAAATATTGAGTCTAAGATATCAGTCAGTCAGTCAACAAGGCACCCTCTCAGACAGCAGGTCAGTCAGTTTACGAGTTATGAATCTTGTTCCAACAGCACGCGGGTTGCACCTCCTATAGTTTCGGGCACCGGAAAATAAGGGAGCAGGGTAGATACAGCATTGTGAGCGATGGTATAACCAACGAGCTCCTATTGGACCAGTCTGTTATTCGAAGGAATCTCGACAGCGACGCATTAAAGGCTATGGCGTAAACACTAATGATTGCGTTATTGAGTCACGTCTTCCAGCGTCACTAACCAGTGATGAACTCAGTTCCGGGGCTCCCATCCAAGGATGACGCAGCTGTCAACCCGAATCCGTCTACCAGTGTACCGGTGATACTACTGATGGGGGAGGCATGCGAGTAGTATGGTTTCCTGTAAACTCGCTTGAAAAGTGATATCTATTGCGGAATTTGTGGAGTCGCTTTGTAGCATTTACTTGGATTTGAGAAACAGTCAATGGAAAGTTCAGAAAGATGCGTTCAAGAGAAGATGGATGTTCAGTTTTTGTAAGCGAGATGCATATGAGAGTTTTGATTTCCTGTCCAATAGTCTGTAACTAGTCAGTTGGCATTTTTCTAATAAATAACTCCGCAGTGAAGGCCTTCTTCCTTTCACCAGTACTATTACTAACAATAAGAAGAACCATTCAGCTGTAACACACTTCAGGTGTCTAGCTGCTATGCCATCTGAAGGTATCAACGCTATATTAGGACTCATGAGGTTCCCCTAAAGGTTGTGTTGAAGGCCAGCTGAACTCCCGGCCGAACGCTGTCACCTTGTCAGAGTGATTGGGCTTCAGTAATGCAATGATCCTGTGGGCTGTACCGACTGAAACTCAGTTCCTCTAGGTCAATCCATGCCAGGAAGGCCAAAGAGGACCACAAGAGCACCTTGGGAAAAACCTAAGCACTAGTCTCGTGGTCCCTAATTTTGAGTCGGAGCTTAAGAGAAGGGTCTCCGAACAAAACCCTACATCCTCCTGCTACCTTGTAAGTCAGACTCAACGTGGGATAGACTCAAAAGCTCAAGGTAGGGTACTTCAACCAAACCCCCTTCTTCGGCCTGGAAAACTTGGAAGTAGCTCTTGATTCACCGGCACTCGCCCATACACCATCCACATCCATCGAACGATGCACAGCGGTCAGCCTATCTGCCAGTCCTCCAACCAGTGTTCCAAGTCCTATCTATCACCCAGCAAAATAAACCCTACTAGTCCCTTATTAAAATTAAAAGACCCGAAACACGCTGCAGTCTTCAATGTCTGTACACTTTGGCAAATTGGGCAACGGGCATCTTGCGCTGAAACCATACTTTCCCGTTCTGTTGATCTATGCTATGTCGCACCTCAGCGATCCATTGAGCTATACTGGAAAGTGTCCCTGTGACACCCACAGAGTCTTTCATACCAGGTGGGTCAGTGGTTGAGGTCTGACGAACACAGTCTCCTGGCCCTCCAGATTGGGGGTTGAAACATGTGGCGACTTGTTCCTTAGAAGTGATGTATTTGCATTCCCCAACAAAGGCGTTGATTGAGGACTCTAGTCGTCCTCCTGTCTAGGTGTGGGCGCCCTGACAGCATCCCAGCCAACGTACAACCATGACACTTATAACCATGCCACATCGGCCGTCGCGTGGTGCCATCAGCCGGGTCACCTTACTTGCTGCATACTGCAGGGCGGGTAAGTGAAAACAGGCTACTGCTGACGCCTCCCTTCTTTCTCTTTCAAATACTTTTTCTTCCTCCTCCTCCCCACCCCATTAACAACCCTCTTCTTCTAGGGCCAACACTTAAAACTGACGACTCCGTTCGTCATGAATCGGTTTTGCGTGCAGTATCTGCTCGGCAAATGGCGCCGACATCCTCAAGCATCTTCAAAGCAATCTTCAAGCCTCGACACCCAGTCTATTTGGCCGCCTTCAATGTCCGCACTCTGAAGCAAGCAGGACAAGCTGCTCTTGCACTCACGCTGGACTGCTTGGCATTGATGTATGCTGTGTCTCAGAAACGAGAATTAGGAATGCAAGCACAGTGATTGAGCTAACAACTCCGTCATTCTCCAATCGCTTTCGGCTGCGCACCTCTCGTGATCCTGAGGCTGCTGCGGCGGGAT
>NW_008751729.1:589695-596956 GCF_000715545.1 Opisthorchis viverrini
GTCTCGGGTCGCGTTTGCTAACTTTAGACACCCATGGCGTCAGAGTGGTTTACCTCTGAATCTCAAGAGACGTGTGTATCAAGCTACAGTACGGCTGTTTTAGTGTATGGCTATGAGACTGAGCCTGTTCGGGCAGCGGAACTGAGACGTCTTCAGGTGTTCGACGATCGTTGTCTCAGAACCATAGCTCGTGTGGTTTAGTGTCTGCGAATCCGTAATGAGGCAGTTAGAAAGCGCGTTTTCGGTTGTGCAACGGGTACTTCCATTGAAAAATGTGTCCAGCACCTGAAGCTGCGTTGGTTGGGACGTGGGTTGCGTATGCCGAACCATCGTTTGCGAAGAGAGTGCTGTTTTTTATACTCAATTCGGAGTGGCGTAAACAGAGAGGGGGCCAACCCTTGACTTGGCAGAGGAGTACGAAGGAGATCACGAGACGCTTAGGTGCAGTCGGTGCTACTCGCCTTCCAGGATAGGGACCGCGTGCTCCTCGCTGCGCCCGTTTGGAGGCACTACAATACATGGCTACCAACCGATATCATTGGCGTCCTTGTTGTTCTTCACAGTAAGGCTTTCAAATAAATCATGATTGTACGGCAGCGAAGCATCGGTTTTGAACGCTAATGTCACGCTGTCGATGATGATGCCATGTCGCCGAAACACGCATAAAAGACCCCATTTCGGTCGTGCAACTTCGGAACCGCCTAGGACGAGCTAAGATGTTCCACATTTCACTTTTCGAGTTAACACTGGTCCTGACACAATGGCTCGTGGTGTATGCGGCGTGGGAGTTACACTCAGCCCCAAGACCGAATCCTAGTAAGCACTCGTCTTTGTGCTGTATAGTTTTCCGGTTCCGTTACTATCAATGCAGGTATATGTGGCAGACGATATTCGTTTGTCATATCAGCGTAGGTCCCGAAAGACTAATTAGTGAATCCGATGAGGACGAGTTTTACTGAGATCTGCCGCGACGGCTTTGGTTAATAAAAAGAACGAACATTGTCATCCTGAAGGGTATTTTGCCCAGGTTAAACGACTGATCCCGAAAGAAGGACAATAAGGTGACAGATTTTGAGTAGAAGATCAGCATATGGACAGTAAAAAGTGACTTCTTCAGTTGTGTGCTGAAGATCGCCCGTTCATAGTCAGCACGAAACTTCAACACAAATACTTTAATTGACTCACTTGAAGGCCACAAACTGCACGACAGTCACGGACTCAGTTGGATCATGCGGTAATAGATTACTGGTGAAAAAATCAGTTGAAGATTGTCGTTCCTTCTGGAATGCACGAATAGACTCCAATCATGTCATTTTGCAGGACTGGTTATCAGTTGGTTTCCCATCAGCATTTAAGCACGCCGAAACAAATCAACTTCGACTTTGACGAGTTTTAGTCAAAGCCATCAGCATCCAACTGATTTGGCTGGAAAAATACTGGGAACGCACAGTCACGCTGCTGCTGAAGGTTGGTTCGAGGTTGAATAGATATGAGCTAAAGAAGCTATGCTCTCAGGTTTTAGAACTACCTGTCCAAGCCATCCGACTCGATTAAATGAGTACTGGATGTCACCGAGATTAACAGATCTTATCGCTGCCAACAACTAACGACTATCATGGCGCACGTAAAACCCTGGGACGCTGAATAATCAAAAGCTTGAAGAGTGGCAGAAAATGCTGGTGGATTTCGAGGGCCTCGTGGACAAAGGACGTTTTCGCTGCAGGCAACAGCCACGCCTTATGTCGGCTGAATCGATCAATCGGTAGAAAGAACAATGGGGTCAGCAAAACAATCAGCGAAGGAGATGCAATGGCAATGCACATGCGAAATCGTTGTCTTGAGCGATGGTTAGAACAATTTAAAGAGCAGTTCAACCGGCTTCTTTCAACCTAATCCTTGGAAGAACCCAAGGAACTGGAATAGAACATCGGGACCAGTCCGTCGTCAGCGGCAAAACTTCAGCGTGGGACATGATTCCTTCAACTTGACAACGCACCTGGCCCCGATGGTTTGTATCCCGTACCTTTTAAAGGTGGCGAAGACCTGGTGAGCAGTCTGACAGCCTTGGGACAAAAACAGGATGCCGGTGACTCGACTGTAATCCCAATCCTCACGACGTTCTCGCTCCCTTTTTAAAAAATGGGATGACGGTCGAGGAGTTCCTTTCGGTTGGTATGCTTTTGTCGTTCCAGATCTTCTGCAGTATGCTTGTCAGATTGTTCACCAGGACCTCCCCACGTTATATGAGGAGAGCGCGGGGTGTAGACCAATCCTCACGAGTTCTCGCTCCCTTTTTAAAAAATGGGATGACGGTCGAGGAGTTCCTTTCGGTTGGTATGCTTTTGTCGTTCCAGATCTTCTGCAGTATGGTTGTCAGATTGTTCACCAGGACCTCCCCACGTTATTTGAAGAGCGCGGGGTGTAGACCATCCGGGCCCGGTGTCTTGGCGCACTTCAGGATTGTAATTTCACGCTAAACTTCAGTTGCTCATGGTGGGTTGGGGTCAACGTTCCATGCGGGCCCGCTTGGTTCTTCCAGCGGTTGTGTTGAAGGAGACCAGGTGCACTAATCTTTGGAGTGTTCAGCCCATTGTTCAAGACGGCGATTGAGGGGGTAATCTGCTGTTCCGCCTTTTTCGCATATTGTCTCACTAACACCTGCCTTCTTTTGACCCGTTGATCGGATCGGTTGAAACAGGGCGCGGCTGTTGCCTGCAGCGAAAGTCTTCTCCATCTCTTGGGCATTCGAAATCCACCACTGATAGCTGCCATTCTCAAAGCTCCTGATTATCCGGTGTTTGAGAGGTCTGCGTGCGCCATCATAGTCGCTAGTTGCTGGTACGACCTTTCCGGCAGAAATAAGATCTGCTGATCTCGAAGATATCTAGTGTTCATTGAGTCGAGTCAGTTGGGTTGGACAAACGGTTGTGAAAGCTGAAAGCATTGCTTCTTTATTGAATAATCTAAATATTCCGCCACACGGTATGGCATGCGCTTCACAACAGCAAAGTATTAAGTGCTACTGCAAGAAAAAAATCGTTCAGCTGTAACAACCATTCGGCGCGCAACTGCTATGCCACCCAAAGGAAACACAAGAGTTCAGATACTGTCAGGTTGCAAACCCTACACAGGGGAAGTGAAGAAGCAGGGGTCGGATTTGAACCACGATCCTCCTGGCCAATAAATTCGCGCTCTACCCACCAAACCATCACGCTCCCTGCTGCAAAACGGGGTGGGCTCAAACCCTAGCCTCATACTTGCGGATGAACTGATCGGTGTAGATGAGAAATTTGTTAACCAAGGCAGATGCGTTATCCCCAATAGTCTCGCGGAAGATAATATTTCCATCCGGATTGGGAAGGCCAGAGCAGCTTTTGCGAACCTGCGCCACCTGTAGCGCAGGCGTGACATCGACCTATCCATCAAGGCTCGAATTTACAATTCTGCAACGCGCTCCATATTACTATACGATCAGAAACCTGGTCGCTGCGCGCCGAGGACGTCAAAAGACTCGGTGTTTGACCATCGATGTCTTCGGAGCATTTCCCGAGTCTAAGGGGAACACCGGATGAGCAATGCTGAAGTCGAATGGTATTCGGAAGAAATAACTTACCCCCGACAGATGAAGTGATCACACTGCATAGGGTGCGCTGGCTTGGCCACGTGTTTCGTATGCCTGTCGACCGACTTCCTCTAAGGATTCTTTCCGCATAACCACGTGAAGGGTGGAAACGAGCCGGGGGTCAATGATTTAACAGCGAAGTGAAAAAGCCAGTACCAGAAAACTCAGCTGAGCTGGCCATTACCATCTTCCTGAATGGGGATCCCGAGACGTGCATTATCAGCGATTAGCGACATTGTCAGACGTGGCCAAGTCGCACCCTCAATGGCCCTCGTGCATCCGAGCTATTGCCTTTTTTGTATAGCTCCCTTCCAAACCCCCCACTTCACAGTCCACTGAATACACTGCATTTGCACACCAACTTGTAAGCTCCCGCCTCCAATGCGCAGCTATCTACCCCACCTGCCCAAATCATCAGCGACCGAAACTGTGGCAGCTGCAACCACTGTAAGACCGCCTATAGGCGGTTCTTAGAGCTGACAATGATGATGATGGAGATCGGTTCGAACCACGGACCTTCCGGTCAGTAAATCCGCGTTCTAACCACTGAGCTTTCCCGCCACCTGTGGAAATGTGGTCGGTCGGCAGCTGGCTGTATTAGACCATCAACCTCGCTTCATATACTGGTGTGGTAACGTCTTGCTTCCATCGTGTGGTGTAACTAGCCGCAGTCGCTGCTCCAAAGAGGAACAGGACATCTTTACTGCAAAATGGCGAGTGCAAAAAATTACAGGAGTCTTCACAGTATTTAACGCGACTTATCGACCCTAAAGCCAGGCCGTCCGATCGTCGTTGGGCTAACAGTCATCATCGCCGGCCCCCGCTGAACTCACTGGATGATCGAGCGTCCAATCAGAATGCGGCTTTTCTAGTCGAATGCTCTACGGCGGTTTGGCGGAGCTTGGTTTCAGGCATCTTAGAGTTATTTTCGGGAATCGGACCCTCCTGACATGTAGGGAGCCTGGATGTAAGTTAGCGTGGATATGTTTTCGGCCTAAGACCGGGTTCTTGGGCTGTGCTGTGTTATGTATTGGAAACGGGTACGATCAAAACTATACGCGACTTGAGAACGAGCGCACAAATCCCCAGCTACGACGTGAGTCCGGCCACTTTTAGAGCAGAGCAATAAGTAGATCAGAACTTCAGAGGAGGGCAACCACTGTCTCACCCAAAGGCTAGGCACAGCGGGAGCGACCTTAAGGAACAATTAATTGGCCAATAGGAAAGAGGTACGTCTTTTTGGATTGAGGTGAAACATGACGGAAAGAGCGCGAAATTCAAAGTCGCAGATTTCTAGAAAAATGGCAATAACTGGAAAATAAACGGTTTTGGGAATGCTGATATCCCCAATATGTTGTCCATACCCGCGGAAATATTGTGCTTGATGGCTCTCAGTTATTGTCCCACCAACAGCGGGATAAAGCCTTTTGTTCAGGGAACAGGATACATGGTGTGAACGATGCCATGCTTTTGTGCGGTGCAGTGGCAGGCATAAGATTATTAATTCAGTCGTGTCTGCCGCCGGCTTCAAAGAACGCTTCATGAAGCGGAGTGATGCCCTGCGGTTCCTCGGTCGGTCGACGCGTTGGCACTAAAGCTCCAGGTCCACTGTAGCTTATGTAGCAAGCGACCGTTAGGGAAGATTCTTGTCTCTGAGGGCAAAGGTGGTACGGTGATTTTCCAGGAGAGCGCAGTCGTTCTAGTTCGCCTCCCTATGAAGATTCGTATGGTCCCCGAGAGCAGCCTGCAGCGGACTAGGAACTTATCAGCGTGTTCGGATAAATGAAGAACCAAAGTAACCAATACAAAATCACAAAATCACAATAGGAAAGGAATGAGTAGTCAAATGGGGACTCACGAATGTGTAGATCCAATAGTCCACTACACCGATCCAAATGCAGTAACTGGCTGTGAGAGGAAATATTCCCTTGTCGGAATTTCCCACAGATGGTTCCGCGTGCGTGATATATCCCACAGTAGAAAAATTATGCGCGGCTAAAAAATGTCACAGGGATTTATTGTGACGTTCAACAGTTGACACAAGCACAGAGATTTAGTCCCACTGGCTCAGCAGTCAATAAACCGTTCAGCGGAGCGTAAATACACCCGTTCGGCAAGAAGTCAGCAGGTCGCCCCGGAAAATCGTGTATTCGTAACATTAAAACAAACGTCATGATACAATGTGAACGACGGTTACAAAGTGTGGTTCAAGTTCACAAAGAATGGCAAATGTGACAACGGAATACAGACACTACAAGTCATACTTGACTATCCACTTCGGTGTCCTGCGAAGGATGGCGTCTCTAAGGCAACGTGGCTATGACAAACTTCCTTCTCCGACACCGCGTTGGTCAGCGGTGCAAAGTGATGCGTGAGGGTTGACTACGCGTTATCTGATGGTAGCGTCTTCAAAAAGCCCCAGCCGTCAGCCCGTGCCAGCTCATGAATTGCTAAGTGATTGATTCTGATTCTAGTACGAGAGTTTGTGTTGCTCTGGTTGAGAAAAATGCGAGAAATAGGTGGTCACTTCTACCATGGCTAGCTTTTACGTTGCGTCATAAGTTTCTTGTTCATCGGTACGAAACAGACCAGGGATGGTTTTTGGAACCCCAGTAACAAGTGGATTCCGTGGTGCACCGAGTGGATTATGTCTGGGAGTTTGCCCTTGATGGCGGACCCGATGGATACTTAGCCTACAAATGGAGGGACGTTGAAGTCGGCCATAAGTAGCATATGAGATTAACCTAGATTGGTTGCATTCTGGCGGACAGCTAGTGTGGGCTTGTGTGGAAATGTTGTTGGGAGGACGATGCTGCAATAGGGCTTCCGTTTTCATTGTAAATGGAAGGGATGTGAGAGCTAGTACCCGTATTCGTGCGCAAGAATGTTGCAACATGTCACACGATGGTATACTTAGACGGCAAAGGGCGACTTTGCAACTTTCGTTTGTAGATCGCGCTCCACTAGTAACAATCCCGGGGTTCAGATTTCTTTATATGGAAAGCACCGTGTTACAGACTTTTTCTGATCTCACCGAGGTCCGTTGGAAGTGTGACTGTGATAATTAGAATAGTGGTAGGTATCTTAACTACCGAATGTACGCGTAGTATAGAAGTCCGAATATGGACGAATGAAAATCGTATATTCTCGTATATCGCGGGCGTACCATCAATCGCATCGTAAAACAAAGGCATATAAAAATACACCAAACAGAATGGATAGAATGGAGTCAATGTTCACCACGTCCACCACACGTATCGCATCGTAAACAAAGGCATATAAAAATACACCAAACAGAATGGATAGAATGGAGTCAATGTTCACCACGTCCACCACACGTTGAATGGGCGGGCCGGTGTTTATAGTCTCTAATAGGTTGGAACCTTAAACGTTCAGAACTTCTCAACGTCGGATTGCCAGGTTCAGGGTTTGTTTCATGCTCATCAGAACCATCTGTAAGAGAATCAGAAACGTCATTAGTGTTTGAAGCGACAGACGTATTGTTGCTAAACTGACCTCTAGCATTGAATTCGACCTGATCAACATGCCGTCTGTGACTTGAGAGATCTTCGAGGTCAAGAACCGTGACCATACGATTCCCGTTCCTCCCAATAACAACACCAGTAGATGGACGTAGAT
>NW_008751729.1:599478-602212 GCF_000715545.1 Opisthorchis viverrini
TGCTGAAGCGTTCCAAATAATCCTCCACCTCCCGTGCAGTTGAATTTACGCTGAGCGATTCCAATTCAGATAACGTTGTTATTAAGAGAGAAAAAATTCCGGATCGCGACGCCAAATGTGATAATTAGAATAGTGGTAGGTATCTTAACTACCGAATGTACGCGTAGTATAGAAGTCCGAATATGGACGAATGAATATCGTATATTCTCGTATATCGCGGGCGTAGTGACCTCGATCCAGTTGCCTTGCATAGTCGTTGGGGGACCGCGATTGTTATTTCAATTCATGAAACATATTTGCATGTTAAAGGCCGTAGGCTGCTTGTAGCATTTGTACGCTTTATTCAGCTGGTCTGCATTAGACCAGCGTGTGAGTCTTCTGGAACATGGAGAGAGATTGGGGCAAAATGTTTGTCCACAAAGTTGTCTAAGTGACGTCATGTGGTGACTGGCCGGATACTCTGAGTCTGGAATGTTGTTGCGGGGCATAAACGTACCTCCGAAAAGGCTGTGCTACGATGAAACAGTTGAAACACTGCTGTTGAACCGCAAGGATGCTGCAGCCATCCCCTCTGTGATTGCCTGCGGTGGGTAAACGGACTGCTCGGGGGCTCAAAAGCTGGGGAGGTCTGGGATGTATTTCCATTCACTGTGGTCATGGCAGTCGTTGGCTGTCAGGTCCTGGTAGGTCACTGCTACACTAGGCAATGAAACCAAGGCTCCAGCCTCGTGTGCGCTGGCGCCACGGCATTTGGTCCGCTTGCTCCAGGAAGCCTCTGGATATAGACACTAGATGCAAACGTTTGACGTGAATGTGGGCTGTCAGTCGTACGAATTCCAGGTCCTTTATTGCACTTCGAGTGACTCCCATAATGTAGGACCAACAGGCGGGCGGTGCGCTAGGCCTCCTTGTAAGTCTGGCCAGGGCCTAGGACTTTGCACAGACGATAAAGATGAAAGTCACTTCCATCTGATTCTCATCCTGCACCGTTTTTCGGGACGACGCGTTGGATTCTGGCATACTGGTGCAGGCTACTGTGAACAAGTCCGGCTCACTTTGCTGCTGAGGTCCGTGAGATTGATAACGAACCATAGCAGCAACTAGCGAGCTAACGCTCCGATAATACTATGGTGCGTGTACAGCAACAACTATGTCAGCTAAAATGGGCGGAGATTGTAACGGCGGGTTGGTTAGGTCAATGATGGTAAGATGGTCATGGTCAGCATTATCGGCCGACGGCTAGCAGCACACCCAAAATTTCTCTGAAACCGTGGTTCGAAGGGGGAAAACTTTAACATAAAGTTATAACATTTGATGGTAATTTTTCGGGCGTATGAGACCTTCCCAAACGGCCGCAGTTTTGTTGAGAATTGTTTAAGCCTACTCAATATCCACGAAATTTAAGCCCCCCGATATTCCTATTTTACTGGTTGCTATGGCTGAGCACGTAAATACGGAGGATGATTTTGTGGAGAATTTAGCTCGTCAAAGTTTCTTCTCATTCAGTGCATTTCAAGTCACTGTGAAAGAGTACTAGGCAAAATATTCCGTTGTTTTCGTCCGTATAAACTCCAAAAAGAGCAGTAATTCACTGCTTTTGTATGAAAAAGCCTTCCACCGTTTCAGCAGACATCCCTGCAGACGAAGCCGAAGCCGTAGAATTCGTCGCAGTTAGTAAGTTCATGGTTGATTGTGTGTACGTTGTAGCACACGTGGTACTGATTGTCCGGCAAGGCTCCACGTTCGCCAGTACCATGACTGCTTGAGGGTTACTTCCTACTACCTGGAGCACAACCATCCACTCAGCAAGTTTATTTTTGACAGGCTACCCATCAACCGGCGACTGACAAATGATGAATTAAAGGAGTGTTTTACCCTTTTGAAATACGGTGCTCCGTCATCGGAGATTCAGCAGTACGTCGCCGACCACATTAGAAAGGTACTCACTATCAAGGATGTGCGTAACTATCGCGCCAAATGTCGAGCCCCATTGTCAAGTAGGTCGTTGGTTAACTTTTAGTCGGTTTCTTAGATGACATGTCGTCCACCATAACCAAGTTTCAAGGGTGCGGTCGCGTGCTGCTGGTGGAAACGGAGCGTGGCAGATATAGTCACCTGTGCTTTTCTCGAACGCAGCAGATAGCACTCTTTAGACGCTTCCCGGACGTTGTAAACGTTGATGCTACACATGGTACTAACCGTCTTGGGTAAATAAATTTAGAGCCCCTGAGGTTCGCTGTCAAGTAACAATTTTTATACATTCCTTGCGACGGATGGCATGGGTATCAGTCGACCCGTAAGGTATGCCTTTGTAGAAAGCGAGCATTTTGCGCCATTGTGCAAGCTGTTCAGCTTGTTCAAGGCTATGATGGGTGGACAATATGCATATGCATATACATATCACCGTTATTGCTGCGGCAATGAGCCCTGCCCGCTATGTGGAGAAAATCTTCATGCGCGTCCACCAAATGAGTGCACATGTATCAATTAAACTATTCCCATTAGTTGCCGGTCGGCAAAAAAGAGCTTGCTTTGATGTTGATCTTGATTGGTCTATGGAGGACAAGCCGAGTCTGCCCCGTAAGACAGTCGCAATAAAGCTGTTTTGTCCAATTTCGGAGTTGATGGATACCGGTAATTTGAGGCCTAATTTCTTAGCATACGCTTTATAGACCTTGCTTTCGTATCCAGTGATGACGAGGAATTCGTGTGACTGTAACTCGAGGACTCAAAT
>NW_008751729.1:602305-610050 GCF_000715545.1 Opisthorchis viverrini
TCCAGAAGGTTAAATGCTGTTCCCGGAGATTAATTGCTTGCCCATTTTTCGTTTCAAAATCCTTGTCGCGTGAAGTGGATCTTAAGAAAATGAAAAATGGAGCGACTACCAATTAAACTTGTTTCAGTGATGCCAGTGAATAAAATGCAATTTGGCAATGGTGATTTCGTAAATTCATGGCGGGCGCATTATCAACGCTTGGAGTTTTGAGTATGGAGCGCCGTCGTCGGCCATTGTATTACGTTGCCGTGCATAGGTGAGGCCTCATAATCTGCGTCGCGAATAGGGGCCGTCGTTGCTCATTGGATTGGGCTGCCGCGCATATGTGGAGAACCTTAATTAGAGTCGCACATAGACACGGATCCAGGAGCTAAAGTAGGTGGTCGAGGTGAGTGACAGCGACTACCGTCATCGTGGTGACCGCTTCGTGGTTGGTGATCACCACCTATAGAACGTCATAGTTATAATAGGAAAGACGCCCACAGCATTCTGGTAACACTGTATTATCTATAAGCTAGTTATGCATATCTGGGAAATGGGATCGTCCACAGATGTCCCTCGCACTGGCACTGCAAGTTTGTGCTGTAATCTAACTTTATTGCAAATAATGGAACATGAGACCCATGGGGAAAATGTGTTGTGAGCAGGTTCACCATCCAACAATATCCCATTTGTTAAATCTGAGGTGTCTAGAGCAAACAAAGGCCTGTGGCTGATCCTATAGGGTGGCATTTGCAGTAAATACTCTTAAGATGTTATTTTTATTCTTCAGGAACACCGAAGAACGCCAAAATATGCTAAAGTGCGATTTCGTGTTTTACGGCGCTTAAACCGGCATAAAATCCAAATCGGCGATGGTCAATGACCTTGACATTTCGCTCACTTAAACAAAATGCTACGTGCAACATGTCACGGGAAGGTGCAAATTGACTAGACTAATTCCCCATTAAAATAGCAACTACGTAAACCCTATAGCTTCGACGAACTCAATTTGGGTGTGTCAACAGCTTGCGGCGCATTATCGGCAGCACAAAGTCAGCTTTCGAATTTGATGCTTCCCTGCAGTAGAGGTGGTCTGATGGAGGAATTGCGCCGGTTCCAATCCTTGGATGTTTAGAATCCTTGAGGTGGCTACTACAATAATGTATATTCTCAAAAGGATATGGATGTCGGGTTGCCATTGGGTTTGGACAAGAGATGGGTCAGCGTTTTTTAGTTACCGACTTGTAGTTCTTTGTAATGGTTCATTCCTGCCTACCGTGGGTGGCAGTTACCGCTTAAGTTTTCAGCACTGAGCGTCTCGCAGGAACAATGTTCAGCCAAACACTGCATGATCCAGGCAGTCGGTGCTCCAGGTGTAATGTGACCAGCTGCTACAAGCTGAAAATTCCAGTTTACTCGGGGACCACAAAATAGCTGCAGTTGAATGCCTGGGAAATGACGCGGAAGACTGCACCCCGGTTAACGGCTCCATTGCAGTGCAATCATTATGAAATTGCCTAAGATTTCGTTAACGAAACACTAGGATGCAAATTTCCGCCGCGCACACCTGCAACCGGTCTCATGAGAATGATGGTTTACTCGTTTTTGTGTTTGGCTGGACACCCTCTTCCTGAAAAGTTTCAAACTTCGCGATCTCAAGTCGCTACTTGGCATTTAGGGTTGTTGCTCCTACATCATGGCTTATTAGATACTACTAACCCTGCCATAAACAAAACTGATGACAGCTGTTTGTCCTACCTCAACCACGATCTGGAATGGGAAAGTAGCTTTTGGCTTCCTACACTTAATAAACCTGCTTATGGCCAGGCACCTCTGTTTACGAGGGGTTGGTTAACTAGCAATTCAATCCCAAGAAACTGATGACAGCTGTTTGTCCTACCTCAACCACGATCTGGAATGGGAAAGTAGCTTTTGGCTTCCTACACCTAATAAACCTGCTTATGGCCAGGCACCTCTGTTTACGAGGGGTTGGTTAACTAGCAATTCAATCCCAAGAATCTGACTGTTTCAGAAATTATCACGTGGCAAAGGCAACAGACAACTTTACGTGACATAGTGGTAACAGTAAACAAGGTGCGAGGTTGAGGATCCTCTAGGTTATTATTCAGTCGCCGTTCGTAGCTTGTTACTCCATTGGCATGAGGATACAGCTCGGGAGACAGCATACATGAACCTGGTTTTTCAATCCGGGATCCGCTTCTCGTCCCCTTATCACTTCTTCCCTACGTCTACATGAATAAACGATACGTTTATGTCAGGTAGTTTTTCCAGCTATGTGATGTTCACAACTTGCATTTTTAAGATGGTAATACACCGATCACGAAGGATATGGAACTAGAAATCTCAGTGTTCCTGAGGCAAGTCACATTACAAGAGAGCATCCGCTGTTACAGTGGGTGACTGAAAATTTAGGTCCATAAATATTAGGTTCAGTAGGTTCATTAGCTCCGCTTATGAATACCCAAAGGCCCATAGGATCGGTTCAGTAGGTCATTTACACTGGTCAAATATTTGAAGTGCGTACTGGAAAATGGGAGGATGCGGGAAGAGGCGTTACCAGTTTTGGTGATAGTTCGTAAGGGGTACGGTATTAACTAGATTTGCGGTGTCCATTAAAGTTCAGGGCAATCTATAAAAACGGATTAAAGGTGACTCTTGAGTATGCGGTTAAGAAATAATTGTGAGTAGAAGATGGTCGATGCCACACTTAAGGTAATGAGGCAGGAAACGTCAGTCACACAATATGACAGTTTATTTCACAGGATACAATTTTAGAGGGCAAAATTTTCTGTCAATAGGTTTAGCTGCCCGCAGATTTTGGGACAGTTTCCTCAGAAGTTGGCATCGCTGGTGGTGAAAAGACTGCTCGCAAGTCCCAAGTTGAATGAAGTCGTTGAAACCCACGTCAATACGGGGGAGCAGATTTAGCCACATGACTCGCGCAGAATAGAGGACATTCAGTGGAGTAGATTTCTGCAGTCAAGCAGAAGGAAGACAGGGGAGATTGAGAGAGAATAGAAGTAGCGCGGGCCACAGATGTTCTATTCCTTTAGTCATCCAACTGGATATGTTTCGGTATTAAACGGTTCACTGATCCGAGGTCGCCCCGATGTCAGTGCAATAACCACCCCCGTACGAGAAGTCCAGGAGTATTGTTACATAAAGTCGATTCAGGTTGCATATGAGTTCATGAGTGGGCGCACGGTTTGCTTGTGGTCACTGGAGAAAAGTTGATGGGCCAACCCATTATATCAGCTTGGCGGTTGAAGTTAACGTTCATTGATGATGAGGGCATGCATCCTTGTAAATATTCCTCATTCTCTGATATGATATATTCTCCCATATATATAGCATATGTGTGATTCTCTGAGGATATGTAGAGCAGAATGACACTGTCAGAAAGTAAAGCCAACCTTTACATTTAACCGCGGGCCTTTCGCCTATCTCGCCTATTCACCGTGACTGTGAGACCCTTGTCTATGTGCGGCGCTAATTCACGCAACATTTATACACGATAGTCGAATCTGATGCCTATGAACAGTCCTTCATACTCACGGCTACATTCGTTGTCGTGTGCCTTGGCTGCTTATAGTAACTGCTGCTGCCGCACCTATGCACGCTGCCGGTTATGAGGCTTCAAATATGCATGATGATCTAATTCAGTGACCAAAAACGATACCCAATACCCATATATGTTCACGTCATCGCTCACCTCGGCTATCCGTCGTAACTGCAAGGTCCGCACCTTTGCGCACGACTTATTATAAGGCCCCAGCCACGCACGACCCAATGGCCGACGATAGCCCGTTAGATTCATAACGTCCGTCTAACAGGCGCACTGCTGAAAAATACCATGCCGCCTTTAAGAAATTACGTCTCTGCTTATTGGTTGCATTGGTACAAATGTGATTTGCAGCCACACCAGTTCTCGTTTTCGGGAAGCTGCCCTCATTCGACGGGGTCTCTGAAAGGAAGAATGGATAATCAATTGCAACTCATTCACAATCTTGTAGTATCATTGAAAACTCAATTGAACACAGCTGTATGAGAGTAAATCCCGTTGTCCACAATGCCCGATCAGTACTCACGCTGAGAGTGCAACGTTACTTTTGTGAAGGCAAATTTACTACTTGGAAATAGTGATGAACCCGCGCGTACACCGATGATGCGATAGCGAAATTCAGTTATCGTATGCAGTATTGGAAGCAGAGAAGTTAGGGGTAAAGCAAAGTGTACACAAGACGGTCGTAAGATTTAAGGGCCTCGTGTTTCTTCAGACGCGCATCCATGGATGCGGCCATAGCGGTGAACTAGAGATTATGTGGGTGTGTGGTGTCAAATATGCTCATGCAGAGCACTAAACCCCAACCACCTCACTTCTGCTTCACGATACTCATACTGTGTAACCTAATAGAACAAGTAGCTCCATCATGAACAGGAGGAGACGCGATTACCATGATGGTCTTACACGCATGACCTGTCCGATATTAAAATTTCGCCCATTTGTGTCACGCTTGTGGTTATGGTGGGACCTTATTTTCCGCGGTGCGTATTTTGCTCCTACTCGCTTCGTCCATAAGCCCACCACTTTTCCCGGTGACACCATGAAAGAGTCTATATCCCGGTGATTATGAAACCTTGCAGTGTATTCGGCAAATAGTGTGCTGACCGTCGCACAAAGATAATTAGTGGGTAAGATAAATTCTTTGCATTTGTCTGAAAAGACTCCTACGGGGAATAATAAAAAACTTTATCCTATACAGAACGCGAGTGGCTGCTCCCCTTCGAGTTTGTGCGGACAAAGAGATAACTTCCAAATCCACTACGGAAGAAAACATGTGAAGGAATGAAATTTACCCCAAAAATGTTCACCTTCATTGAGACATCTTGCTAAGTGATTGGTGGCCGTTAAAATATTAATTACGCGCCAATGGTGGACATTGAACGCGTTCAACTTGTTCAAGCAAAACTGTAGTTGTATGAAGAGATTTTGAGGGTTCGAATAAATGGCATCAAACATTCTGTTAACATTCCGTTTGTTCGAACTTCGGTTCCAGAGAGATTCGTTGTGTGCGCCTATGCATAGGCATTTGGACACTTCCCGGGTGTAGTGAATGTCGATGCGACACACACACAAGAGACCTTTTTGGGTATTTCTTTTTAAAGCAACTAATATCTGGCCTGCACACAAAAACGCTACACTCTTCTGATCGCAGATGGTTTGGATGCCGGCCATTTAGATGTCTACGGCTTTTTGGAAAGCGAAGACTCTGCCTCTGTGCGCAACCCATATGCCTAATTCAGGGAAACACTAGGCAAACAATATCAAGTGAAGTCTGGTTGTCGACAAAGTGGCTTCGCAAATGCTTGCGGCCTTTGTCACCCTCGGCTCCGACGCCGGTTTGTGCTTATTTTGCGTAGGTATTACGTATCGTGTGTGCGTTTTGACCAAACTCTGCGAACGGCCGACGAATACTCCATCGGATAGTTCGCCTCGACAATTCGATACAGTGGGCTTTCTCTTTGGTATAATACGAGCACAAATATTTTGACAAGACCTGATGTTTCTGCGCCGCAACCCTCGATTTGCTTCCCCATCCACCAAAAGTGATCGTCCAATTACGATCTACCGGAACAAATATAATACTTCACACGCTTTCTCAAGCCACCACCATGAAATCTCGTTGACTCGAGATACCACTTTGGCGGGTGGCAAATAATCTTCAGGCGCTTTAACCCTGGAAGGCCATGACCTCCTTTAGGCGGTGGATTGCTCACGGGCATATGTTATTTCACGACGGCTTGACGTCTGTGACTGGTGACCTGCTGTCAGTGGTTGAGGGTACGGCGTCTCAACCCAGATGGCGGTCCAGGGGGACCGAATCGGCTTTTTCTCTACTATGTGACCTACCGAATAATAGCAACCATAGCTTGTGTGCGTATTGTATAGCGTCGACTGTTGTGGTGGTGATCCTTGCCTGCTATGCTGTAGCGACCTTCAGCCTTGACCTTAAGTTGATTGCGTACATGATTTATTTATTATTTTCCGTCCGCTGTTATCGACGCAGATTACGTATAACTAGTTGCTTGGGCCTCGTGAACCGCTAATTAGGTGCATTCAAAAGTATGCTCTGACAGACGAAATGACTATCCTGACATGTTTCGTTGGTTACATTAGAGAACCCCGATACAATTTGCCACGAAACTTGCGTTTGTCATAATCATCCACACGCCTTACGTTCTTCGAACCTCGTACAAGTTGTCCGAAAAATGAATGTGTCCACCGTGATGATGAGCACCATTTAGACTCCAGAAAGCTAATTCAATCATTTCAGATGTGGGACTGCCTGCAAGGTTCGTACATTGCAAGTGACTGTCGTTTTATTGCGAGTCGCGATATCTTATTGTTGTCCCAATCGGCGGTGGTTGGTGACTTTGAAGATCAGCTCACTCAAATAATCGATGCATGCGGACAATTAGCAGAACTTACTATGCACAGATATTGCTCACAATGAGTCGGTAACCCTGGAATCCTCGTAGTTTCCAAGACAAATTCCGTTTTATGAAACAGGGCTTCTTAAGCGAAGAACGATTTAAATGCTTAATACGCGCAAATTTAGGAGAGCTCGACGGCTTAACCAAGCGAAAAATTAGTCCAAAACGATTTATCCCGGGAAATGTAATCTCACATCAGCTGGGATATGTACAATTTGACGTCCGTCAAATGCATAAGTTAACGTTGCAAGGCTTGTCCACACACCCGAAGATGTTCATCATCCATCCATTTTCTCCTCCCAGATTTTTCTCGGCCATCTACATATAAGTTTAGCAGGAAGTCGGCGTTTTTGGTTTCTGATGTTTGGAAATGGTCTTAATCCTATTTCCATGACTTTTTAATTACTGATCAACATATCGTTGCAGCCACCAGATAACACGCTGGTCAACCACCATCCTGGATTTCGTCGTCACCAACGAGAGACACTTCGTTGATCAGGTAACAATCAACGCTCCACTGGGACATAGTGACCACTGTGTGCTGACCTTTGATTTCATCCGCTATTGGACCGGAAACCCCGGACCTCAAACGTGGTTTCGAGACTTCTACCGTGCAGACTTCCCAGGAATGCGCACCTTTCTTGAACAAGTTACAATCAGACCAGTTCAAGTGGAAGAATTATATGGGACCATTGTCCAGAAAGTTCGCGAGGCTGACGCGGTGTTCGTCCCAAAAGACCAGCGCGTGCTCGGATGAGCCACAGGCCGCCAAAAAGGATGCGGTGACTTCTGGAAAAAAGGTCCCAACTCTTTTCAAAAAAGGATGCAGAAGAGGGGCCGGCATTTCGTAAAATGCGGAACCGCTGTAAATCCGAAATCCACAACTGGAACATACGAAAACGAGCCACCACCCTAGACCGACTATCGCCTGGCAGCTACGGGCCTATAAGCCTCACTAGCGTGCGTGCAAGGTGATGGAACGCATTCTGAAGTGAGCTTTCCCAGATCACCTTGCTTCCAGCAACCTGTTACCTCCAGCTGAACACGGATTCCTCCCAAACCGTTCTTGCGTAACAAACATACTCGTTTATATGGACAGCTTAACCCAAGCAAAGGACGAAGGACTCATATCGGATGCCATATTTTTCGACTTCTCAAAAGCACTCGATGGGGTCCCACACGTCCCGCTGCTCCACAAACTCGAGTCTTACGGGATTCAAGGGAAAATCCTTCGCTGGATCAAGGCG